>NC_132794.1:65039388-65279388 GCF_048418805.1 Vulpes vulpes | reverse complement strand
TAGAGATATTATCTGGAGAGAGATCAAGGTCCAGGAGAAAAAAATGATCCTCCCTGGTGGTCAGAGAAGACTCCACAGATAAAGTGACATTTAAATAGAATCTAAAGAAAGGAGTAGGAGTTTGCTAGTTGGAAATAAGGGAAAAGAGCATCGGGGCAACTTTGGTGGAGGTGTGATAAACTATGGCTTCAGAATCCACCCCCGCATGCAAATCATGTGCTGTATAACCTGTAGTGTAAAACCAAAACACATAAACTCAGCTCTCAGCTCTGATGTCAGATTAGCTCCCTCTGTCCTTTGAGATGCCTTTCAATGCACTTTCCCCACACCATATGGAAAGGCTAGGACCTTGCCTGGATTTTTAGAGCTCCAGGGTTTGAGAGTATAAGGGGAAGGCACCCAGGCTGTGTGTCCAGTCACCCCTGGCTCTGAAATTCTGCACTCTACTGATTCATTTCAGTTCATCTGATGTCTTTTATACAGTAGGTACATGTTTCTACGTATGTATACACATATATGCACATATACATATATATGTATATACGTATATGTGCACACATACACATGTATGTGAAATGCATCTCTTACTTGATTTTTAAAAATCTCTCTTTTTTTAAGATTTTATTTATTTATTCATGAGAGAGAGGCAGAGACATAGGCAGAGGGAGAAGCAGGCTCCATGCAGGGAGCCCGATGCAGGACTCAATCCCAGGACTCCAGGATCACGCCCTGAGCCAAAGGCAGATGTTCAACCACTGAGCCACCCAGGTGTTCCTAAAAATCTCTTTCACTGAACATTTTATTGCATGGAGGGGAAGAGGACTGGGAAAGAAACAATGGGTTTCTCTCATAGAAACACAAACTTTACATGGATCCTTGGAGATCCATGCATCTTTCTCTCTCTCTTATTTTTAAGGCTTATTTATTTATTTGAGAGAGAAAAAGAGAGAGAGAGAGAACAAGCAGGGGGAGGGACAGGGGTGGGGGAGAAAGAGAATCCCCAAGAGACTACCCAGTGAGCATGGAGCCTGATGCAGGGTGTTTGACTAGGGGTTGGCTAGTCCTTGGCAATAAGTGGGCAGTCAGTATTATCTGTTCTATGAATAATCAATTAAATAGTGCTTTAAAAAAAAATAGTGCTTTAAAAAGCTCTGTCTCGTCTTGGTGTTTGACCCTACCATCATTCTGCTCTGAATGCTAGAAATAAAGAGGCTTAAGCACCTGAATAAGCCAGGCCCAGTGACTCCCCATGGCACAGTGATGCCCACCAGTCACAAAAGCCAGGTTGCCTAAATACTCCAAAGGCCACATTTGTTAAGCCAAGCTGCTACATGGCCTGCATAAAGGCCAAGGATGGAAAGACACATAAGTTGCAGATCAGAGTTTGCCTGTTGAGAAACTGGTGGAAAGAAGCTGAGACCAGGCACAACCATAACATTTCATTTCTTTTAAAAAGAGCCCAAACAGTGATGGCAAAATCTTTGAAATAGTGATGTGCACTGACCAAGTCTCTGCATTTTTATGTGCTTTGAGTATTTTGTAGGTTAAAAAAGATGACAAAAATAAGTAAATACATAAGGAAAAAGAGAAAACTGTATCAAAGATGCCCATGGAAAATGAAGTTGCACCTGCTAGTGAAGAGATATTTCAAAATATGATGCTCTTCCAAGAAGACAAGTACCTGGGGTCCCCAGCGCCCCCAAACAGGAGATAGCTCCCAACCACTGTTATCAGCATTAGGCCAAAACCTCAAGATTCACGAGAAGTCTTTGTTGTTGGAGGTCTTTGTCTCTTACCACTGTTAGGTGATTAAATTGTTAAAGTCCTGTAGTGACTTAAATGCCTGTCCAAAGAAGCGTTCTGTGGGTGTCCCCAGTTCTTAGAAAAGCTTAGTGAATTGTCTCCTCTTCTTCCCTCATTCTCCCCGCACAGGGAATGTTACAAAGGGCTTTACGGAATTTTTTCAAACTAGTCCCATGCTTATGTACTTTTCAAAGCAACACGGAAATAGGATTTCACAATATATCCATAAGAAAAAAAAAATCCCAGTGGCTTCCCTGCTATTCTAGTAACTTTCTGGGAAGGTGAGAGAAATGCACAGACATTCCTGCAGCCACTTTGGTTACTAATAAGTCTCAGAGAAGCCCGTCATGAGGTTCTGTCCAAGTTGCCACACTGTCCTGAACCTTCCTTCTCAGTTTATTTATTTATTTGTTCCCATTCTCAGAACAGCCAGCAAATGATTTCACACCTTTTTGTTTAGCTGCTAAAAGCAACACAATAACTCCCCTCAGGGCTGCCTCTGTGGGTTCCAAAAATAAAATGGGCTCATTTTCATGCTAAGCATGCAAAGGCTCATAGGGATTCTAAAGAAAGGCAAAGGAAGGAAAGAAGGGGGAAAAAAAGAGAGGTCAGACTGGGGGTGTTGCTGAGGAGGGTCAGCCTCTGCCTGGAGTTACCAGCCACCCCTGCCAGAAGGGATAGGTAAAAATAACAGAGAGTTCTTGGGCTACAAAGTGGAAGTGAGCTCATTCAACCCCAAACTCTCCAGTCTTATTGTCTATCCCTAAACCCAGAGTTATTTTTGGAATACAACCTGTCGTTTATCAAGAAGACAAGAAGAGTAAGTAGTAGCCTGCTTCAGCCTTCCAGATAAGAAGTCTCTTGGGCAGAAATAGCTAGTAACTTGCTGCCAGGTCAGAATATAAAATCATGGATCTATGAGACTCTAGGTTAACTTCTGAAGTTCCAAGCGTTCTGGGCCTGAGTCATTATTTAAACAGCACTCATCATATCCCATATGCTACTTATTAGAAAGAACGCTATGTGATGCAAATCACATAGTATTAGTCCCTGCTAGCCAGGCTAGAATGTGTGAAGAGAATTCCGTGAGAGCTTGCTAGAAGCGTACATGCTGCCCACCTACAGTAAGGAATCCTTGCTCCTCTGCCTGCCCCAAATTTAATCCTCCAGTGATGGCACCTGCTCGGTATATTTCCAGGCAGGCTTTTGCTTTACATAGAAGGCCAGACTGTTAGAAAGTCTCATGTACTGAGTCAAAATCTGCTTCCCCGTAGCTTCTATTCATGGGTTCTAGATTTGCCCCATGACCCATGCTGCCCAGAATCCGCCTTTTTATGAGGAACTTTTGAATATTTGACTATCAGCCATTACAATCCCCTCTCTTCTTTTATTTGGGCCTTTACACTTTCTTCTCCAGAACACGGTTTCCAGTTCCTTCCCGAGGATGTGATCCGGTTTGCATACTGCCCCTCTTACAGCATAGACCCGGAAGGGGCCTGCCCTGCACAGAGCACAATTGAATGACTACCTCCCTGAGCTGAAGAAATGCAAGTCACACAGCCTGAGCTTACTGGAGCCATTTCTTTTAGCAGATGTGTTATGCTGTGGGATCACATTCCCTTTCAAGATCTGTGAAGAAAGGATGCGCTAAGCCAACTGTAAATAGGATTGTTCAGAAAAATCTAAATGCTGCTTAAAGGAACACACTTTTTAAATAGTTTAAAAGGATCCCTTTACATACAAATACTCTACATGTAAATTATAAGTCCTTCTTATTTTTTTTTCATTAAAGAAGATACCCAGGGGTGCCTGGGTAGCTCATTTGGTTCAGCGCCTGCCTTTGGCTCAGATCATGATCCCAAGGTCCTGGGATGGAGTCCTGCATCAGGCTTCCCGCTCAGTGGGGAGCCTGCTTCTCCCTCCTGCTGTGCTACTCCCCTGCCTCATTCTTACCCTCTCAAATAAGTACATAAAATGTTGTTTTTTATTTTTTTTTAAAGCAGATACCTAGATACCTAGAGTGCCTCAATCTGGTAAACCTAATATATATTTTTCTATGTTAAGTATTTGAAAATTTTCTAACTGCATTTCTTTAAAATTATTCTAGTATTCAGAATTTCTGTTCAAGGAATCATAGAACCTTAGAAATGGAGATGACATAGAAAGTTTTTCAAATTCAGTCACAAACCTTCAGGAAAATATTATTACCTTATTTTACATATTCAATTAGAATTCATTCACCAAGTGATTTCTGAGTACCTACGCTGCACCATGCATTGTTCTATGCTTATTCGGGGGTAAAAATACATAGTCCTCCACCTTCATGGAGTTTACATTCCCATGGGGAAAACAGACAAGCAAAATTTGAAATAATTTTAGGAATGGATAAGTGCTATGAAGAAAATAAAATAGGCTACAATAGACACCAGGTCAGGGAAGATAAATTTTAGGAGGGACCATTTGACCGAGCAGTTGGAAAGGTTTCAACCACTGCAGAATCTGGAAGAAATTTCTTCCAAGCTATGGAAACAGCAAAAGCAAAGTCCCCAAGGTAGAAATAAACTTGATGTGTTCTGGGAAGTGAAATTAGGCCAGTACGGTTGGAAAATATTAATAGAAGAAGAAAATGATAGCAGATGGAGTCAAAGAAGAAAAAGATAAGCAGGGGCTAGATCGCATGAGCATCAAAGTCGGTGGTGAGAAGCTTGGATTTTATTCTAAGTGCAGTGAGAAGGCACTTGGAGGGTTTTAGATAGGAGAGTGGCAAGATTTAACTTACTTTTTTGGTTTTTTTTAGGTTCTCTCTACCTGCTGGGCAGAGACAGACTGTACAATGTTTAAAAACAGAGGGAGAGGGGCACCTAGGTGGTGCAGTCGGTTACTTGGCCGGCTCTTGATTTCAGCTCAGGTCACGATCTCACAGTCCTGACATGAAGCCCTGCGGCAGACTCCACTGTCCACAGGGAGTCTGCTTGAGATTTTCCCTCTCCCTCTGTACCTCCCTTGCTCATGCTCTCTCTCTCTCAAAATAAAGAAATAAAATATTTTTAAAAAATAAAATAAAAAGAGGGAGTGGCATCTGGGTAGCTTAGTGGTTTAAGCATCCAACTCTTGATTTCAGCTCAGGTCCTGATCTCAGGGTCAAGAGATCAAGCCCTGCCTCTGGCTCAGCGCCACACAGAGTGTGGAATCGGCTTGAGGTCTTCTCTCTCCTGCTGCCCCTCTCCTTACCTGCTCTCTGTCTCTAAAAAAAATAATAATAAATAAAAATCTTGTTAAAAATAAAATAAAAAGGGATCCCTGGGTGGCTCAGCAGTTTGGCACCTGCCTTCAGCCCAGGGCATGATCCTGGGGTCCCAGGATCGAGTCCCGTGTCTGGCTCCCTGCATGGAGCCTGCTTCTCCCTCTGCCTGCATCTCTGCCTCTCTCTCTCATATATAAATAAAATATTTTTTAAAAATAAATAATAAAATAAAAATGATAAATAAAAATCTTTAAATTAAAGCAACACACACACACACAAACAACCAGAGGGAGAGAAACCAGTCAGGAAGCTCTTACAGTGGCCTGGCAAGAGATGACAATGGCTTGTATTGGCCTGGTAGCAGTGGAAATAGAACTGGCTAAGTTCTGGTTATATTTTAGAGGTACGACCCATAGGACTTGCTAAGAGAGAAACAACTGGAGTTCAGGGAAGCTTAAATAACTTGCCTGAAAGGGAAGAAGGAGAAGAATACCAAGAAAGGGATGAGTACTGAGTATTAATAGTGCCATGTACTTCAGTCCCAATATTCATCCTAGTAATCCTGCAAGAGGGATATTATTTTACCTACATCTTATGCATAAGGACGCTGAGGCTCAGAGCACTGAAGTAACTCCAGATCAAACACAGGGTCAAAAAAAAAAAAAAAACACAGGGTCAGCTTAAGGTGGGATCCAAACTCAGGACTCTGTGTATCTCACAGTCTCTTCTCACTGTTGTTTTCCCGAAGTGATAGTGGAAGGGGAGCCCTGAGTGCAGACTCAGGTAGAGCTCCTACTACGTACCTTTTCTTCAAAGTTATTGATGCTTAATGAGAACCTATACCATCCCTTGCTGCAGATCCCCCAGTAAACCATTATTTTTAACCAAAGCTAAGATACCTTTCTCTGATTTCCTTTCTGGCCCCTTCCTTTATGCCTCATAATCTCTGAGTCAGGGTCCACTCCTCTTTATGCAGTTTAACTGCCAGAGACATGAGCCCCAGTGCCTGCCTCCCTTCCTGAGGAGCTGTAGCTGGAAATTGCTTGTGCAACCCGATGACAACTTATCTATATTTAGCAGAAAAAGTGGTGGCAAGGATCTGTCCAGCTCAATTTTTTTTACAGTTTCAATGTTCAGAATCTCACAGACAATCTCCTGAAAGGCACATTGGTCCTGACAGTATCTGAGCGAAAGGAAGTTTCCTCCATCTCACGGGGTTATCCACTGGAAGCCTTGTTCCAAGAAATTATGTGGACATCCATCGTAGAGCAAAGATGTGATGTCCCCAGTGCTCCCCCCAACCCCGACATGAAGGGCTGCTGGTACTGTAGGCACTTTGATGACTTTTAAGTGTTATTCTAAGACAGGAAAACAAGCATGAAAGGTTTAAGGGGGAAATGGACTATGATGTAATTGTTTATGCATTTAAATGATATGTATAGCACTTGATTTTTATTTCTTTTCAATGTGGCATGGAAAAGAAATGCAAAGTGCTGCTGATGGTTTCAGAGCAAAGATAAACTTGCTTGGGTGGGGAGGTGAAAAAATTGCAGCAGGTATTCTCAAGCGCTTCATATGATGAAATCATTGCCATGGAGGCTGATTATCGCTTATACTAAAAGTAACTAATTCGAGGATGAGACACAGTTTAGCTTTTCTGGAGCCAGACTAAACCAGATTTAGTATATAGTCCATGACTCTGACCCTCCTCACTGTTGGTCAGCCAGAGAGAATGATCTACTAATGAAAAGCAAATCAATTAAGAAGAGCTAAGAAAACAGGAAAGTAGAGACCATTAAATAAAAATGGGAATTTTCAAGACAGTAAAATAGCACCAATTGTATTGCAAAAAGGGAATTTAGAAGGGGAAAAAACTGTATCCGGTGAGTACTTACTTACTTATAGTCCTCTACTTTTTAATGTGCAAGATGTGTCAATCCTCGGTTGTCAGGGGGGGAAAAACCTACCATAAAAGAATTTTTTATTTGCTTTAGAAATAGAAATTATAAAAAATAATTTTTTCATACCTTCTTCCAGTCCCCAACTTCATTTTGGGTTAAATCTTATTCGGAGGAAAAGCACTTGGTTTAGAAATGTCCTGTCTCATTTTCACAAAATCTCCTCTAATGAGATGAGTTTTAATGTTGCTGTGTCTATTAAGGAAAAAAGATGAAGAAATAGAAAATCTACTTTTTGTACCATTGCATTTCTTGGTACTAAAGCTTCCAACACAGTATTCCAGAAGTTAATTAACAGATCATTATTAAGAGGGGAAAAACATATGCAATTTGGGGGAAAAATGAAAACATAATTTTTTTAAAGGAAGGAAAAAGGACACCCAAAAACCCCATACCCTAAGATTTCACTGTTAACAAGCCTTAAAAAACAAAACAAAGTTATTCGGCACATCCCTTGTTGAACCTAATAGGATGGTTGTAATTCAGACTTTCTCTCGTTTATCATTTTGTGACCATTTCCGGCAATTTCCTACAGATTTATGAGTTGGTACCTTTCCTGGTGCCTTAGAAGCCCAAACAGAAATAATCTTCCAGCACTAAATGTCTTAATCTCCTCCCTGAAAGTTTTCTCTGCTTGAGATGAACAAAAAGATGTATAATCCTTCTTTTTTATATTCCTGTTCCCATGACTATCAAGAAAATGAGAAAGTCCTTCCTGATTTTCTGTGTCATAGCATGAGACCCATCTTCATAGACACCTGAAGAACTAACACTATCTTTTTCACCTAAGACCTGAAACTTTAAAGGCAGGCATTCTCTTTAAACAATTTTCTCTGTATATCATCTTGGCCAGCTTTTAAGTTGAAGGAATTCAGTATAAGAGCTAAAAGAACGTCTAAAAAATAATTAGGGGCAATGAATCTGCTGGTAAAAGAATAAGCAAAGAAATCAGTAGAAAACCCCTAAATATAATCTTGCATATGTAAGAATAACCTGAAACATGTATATATGGAATACATATAAAAACTGTGGGGAAAAGTAGTCAGGAAGTGATACCATGATCGTTGTTAGCTTACCAGGGAAAGAATCATTTTTTTCTCATACCATATAACAAATTCTAGATAAAGAAATATTATTTTTGAAAAGTTAAATAATTGAAAGAATATGTTTCTGCATATTGATCTAGTGTAGGGGGGGTGAAGATTTTCAATACTTTAAAGCAGTGGAAGAGATGATTGAGTAAAAGATCAGTAAGTTGAAATGTAGAGAAATATAAAATATCCATATGTCAAAAATAATCATAACAAAATCAGAAGTCAAGAAGCAAATTGGTAAGAAATGACCAAGTTAATGACCTAATTTATAAAGTGTTACTATAAATCAATGAGAAAATAGACAAAGGTCATGAACAGACAATTCATAGAAAAGAAAATACAAATAGCTAATTATAACAGTAAACAATTTTCAGCCTCACCAGTGAATACAAAGTTAAATAATAAGAACCTAAAAAAATAGGAAACATTTTTAAAATAACGTTAATCAATGCAGTGAGAGCTTCAGGAAGACACTGATATATTGTGCTAATATAAATTAATGCAACCTTCCTGGTAATATGTATTAAAGATCTGAAAAATGGGGGCACTTGGGTGGTTCAGTGGTTGAACATCTGCCTTTGGCTCAGGTCGTGATCCCAGGGTCCTGGGATCGAGTCCCACGTCAGGCTCCCCATAGGGAGCCTGCTTCTCCCTCTGCCTATGTGTCTGCTTCTCTCTCTATGTGTCTCTCAGAATAAATAAGTAAAATCTTAAAAAAAAAAGACTTAAAAATGATTATACTCTTTTTTTATTATTATTATACTCTTTGATCTGGTGTTTCTCCTTCTGTTAGACTATCATAAAGAAATAATTTGAAATGCTAAGATTTAGCAGTCACATAAAACATTAATTTAAAAACATCCTAAATATCCAATATTAGAAAAATTATTAACAAGTTATAGTATCATCATATGATAAAAAATTTTGCTGCCATTAAAATAATAGTTAAAGAATTAATAATGGCACTAGAAAATATTTTTGATTGATTGAAGGAAAGCATGGTATGTGAAATTCTGTGTACAGAATGATCTCAGTTACATGAAGATAAAGAAATTCTAGGAAAGAATACTGGTACCATTCTGAACTGTGGTTGCATTTGACTAACAAGGTAAGGTTTAGTGATGTTTTGCATGCTTCTTTTAACTTCTTTCAAAATGCCAATTTTTCTACCATGTATATGTATTATTTTAGAATATTATGAAAAGAAGAAAAGTTAATCTTTGAAGAGATTCTAAACCCTGGAACATGCCAATCTGGCATAAAGCTTATTTTGAGCTGAAGACAACTGGGGAGAAAAAGACACAGGACAAACTCTCTGACCTCCCCCTCTCTACCAGAAAGGGCAGGAGGATTCTTAACCACCAGAAACAACCCTAGACTCTTAACAGCCCAGAGTCTGCACCAGGGGAATCTATGTAACAAACCTTGCTAAAACAATCCTTATCTTCCACTGGCTTCTCCCATATATTTATCTTCCTACAGTTTGCCACCCTTGGAAGTCTAAAACCCTTTTCCTGTGTCTTGTCACTTCTCTTCAAATTTATCTTTCTTGGCTAAGATGCCCTAGAAGCCCAAGTTCTAACCACTTCTTTGAGTTACTCCTCACTAAGTATTCCATGTGTTGTGGACTGCATGAATCAACAAACTTGCTTGCTTTTCTCTCCTTTATCTGTTCTTTGTCAACATAATTTGCAGGACCCCAGCAATGAACCCAATACAGGTAGAGGAAAAATCTTCCTCCTCTATAAACTACTATAGTAAAAAAAACAAAAACAACAAAACACCACCAACAACAATGGTAGGCATCCTTCTTCTCCAGCAATCTTAAACTGCATTCTACTTGATAGTAGGTATCATTGGATACTTCCAAGCCCATGGAGGAACTACTGTCCACCTGTGAGTCAGCTTACTCAAAGAGGCAGATTGCCAGGTGTTTTCAGGGAGGGAGTGGATAGCTGTTTTCCTCTCTTCTTCTTTCTCCAGGTTTAGTTTCCCCTTCTTTCTTCCTTTCTCCCACACTTGATCCAAGTAAAAGCCAGGGAATATGAGCACCATACCTCATTTCCTTTCTAAAAGTGGTGAGATAGGGTTGCTTTCATCTCATCTGCCAAACCTGCTAAGATAGACCCAAAAAGGAGGATAACATGGGTTTCCTATATGATGAGAAGGAATGTTCTCCATAAGAACCTGGCCGAGCCTCTCCAAACCTCTTCTTGTAGACGGTGCCTGGATATGCAAAGAACACACTTCCTAAAAGAGTTCATTTCAGAAAGAGAGGGAATGTTTAACCTAAAAAATATATTTTGGTGTTTTAAAATGGTATCTCTTAGAGTGACAAACCTCATCTCTGCTACCGCCACAACCTCTGAGTGAGCCAGATCTGAAAATAAAGGAATGAAAAAGGCAATCATTCTTGCCTGGGGTTGACTAGGACAGAGGATGGAAGATGAAAAGGCTCAGAACGCATCTCCAGCCAAGTCCAAGGTTTTATTTTGTTCTGTTGAAATTAAAAGCAAAATGCAAAGTGTACTTTGCCTAACTCATTTACTCTAACAATCTTAAGCACATTTCTGTTGCTGAGGAAATGGAGGGCTAAGTCTCTGATTCAGTTCCGTGATGCCACATAGCATCCTTCGATGAAAGCATTGCTGTCTTTTGTGTGTTTGGAAAACTCTTCCAAATACTCTTTCCCCTTTAAGTGTCATAGTTGTGTTCTGATTGCCGAAGGCATATTTTAAGTCAGTAGGTGCAAATGTAATTGAAATCTATCAAGAAATACCTTTTTAAGGATTATCATGTTATTAATTGTGGTTATCTTTTTCTTTACACCTAGAACCCAGAAACCAGGAAAATCTAGCTTTTTTTGACTTTTTTAGGGGGAGGGATTTGAAGGCCTCTTTTCTTCCCTCACTCCAATAAAAAAAGTATAATGTATTCTAGTCAGACTAAAACACATAATTCAGCAATATGCCACCATCACCCTAAGGTTTAATATTCTTTCCACTGAAAATAAGTAAAAATAGTGCACTATTCTCAAACTTGATGGTTAGGAAGAGAAGCATATGGGAAGAGTATAACCTAACAGCTATCTTTAAATTGCAATTTAAGGGCCACAGTCATTTGCATTCTTCCACTTTCCCTGAGGCAGTACCCCATGTGCAGAGTCATGGTGGTAAGAGCTTAGCCCCAGTGACAGAAACCATTAAAGATTAGAAGCAGAGGGCCAGGTCTTACTTCATGACTTTTCATTAGCTGGCTTGTGTAGGAAGTAAGGGCTCCAGTCTTTGCTAACCAAAATGTTAATGGCTTATAGACAGCAAGAAATTAGTGAGATATTTATCAAGTACCTGGAACAAAAGTTGACTTTCTGTGAAACATCACTCTAGAATCAAAGCCAAAATCTCTCTCTTCTCTTCAGATGAGTCTGAAAAAATAATCATGTCAGAATTAGTAAGGCAAACAACACAAGGAGAAGAGTGAAAACAAGCCCATATTAAATAGGACTGAGGGGAAAATACTTCAGCTTCATAATAACAGAAGAGGTGGTATTTAAGAAGTTAAAAAAAAAAAAAGTAGTAGCACTGCTTCTTTCAGGAATGCAAATGTCTGGGATCCCTAAGTCATTTGTCCTGAATCTCTCAGGCAGGTTGGGGTCAGACAATGGGGAGGTACAGTTGGGAGATGTTAAGTGGCCTCCTAAAAATTCAGGTTAAAGTGATTATTCATTGAGAGTGTATGTGTTTTTACTTATTAGAAAAGTAATAAACAATTACATTTAAAAATGCTGTCATTACAGAAAAATATAATGTTAAAAAACTGCCCCCCACTGCCCTAATACAGAGATGATCACTTGTTAAAAATTGGCAGTAAAAGTATACTTTCATATGATTCATATGCTATGTCCTTTAAAATAAAGTTATGAATAGTTATAACAGTATGAGAAATATGTATATAATAATATTAAACTGAAAAAGTGAAAAAGATTGGGTACATAACTGAATCAAAAGACATCAAATAAGCCTATGACTGGAAAAAGACAGAATTATGTCAAAATATTTTAAAAGTTAGGGTGGTCTATATAGTTGTTTAAGTACATACTAACATATTTTTAAAAGTGTGTGTGTGTGTGTGTGTGTGTGTGTGTGTGTGTTTGATGACTACCTCTTTGCTTCAAAGAGCCCCTTTTCAAAGAAAAGGATACTGAGTTCCCACTTGACAGCCTTGGAGTGAAGGAAAGAATATTTGGAGATCATTGGTAAATAATGCTTTGAATCTCTCTTTGGCATATGAAGCTGGATTTCAATCCTATTTAAAGGTCCCCTGGTAAAAAGTCTTTATATGTTTCTTGGGCAAGAGAAGGATAGAAGAAACTATATACAAGACTTGGGTCGGGCAATTGATTTTAATTGTGATTTCTGTTCATGACTCAGCAATTTCAGGCAATTCTCTGCTTTTACCCCAGAGTTATCCCTTGTGTAAAATGGGAAGGATGATAGAAAGTCTGAACTTGGGGACATGGTCTCCCAGCACTGCTATCAACTACACCTGCCTTTTGGCAAATATCCAGCTCTTCTCTGCCGGGGTCACACGTCCTATCCGTTCATGAGAGCCAGGAGGCTTAATTACCTGGAGTTTCAAAGACCTCTGGACTCCCTGACGAAGAGGCTGTTTAAGTTCAATGTCGTATTATCCAATTCCTGAAGTGTTCATTTTACAGAGATGGAGAGGAAGAGTACAGAGATCAAGCTGTGTGCCCAAGGAAGTTTAGGAAAATTTGGGGAAAGGTTTTCTATGTCTTGTAAGTGGAGGAAATGCTTCAAAGTTTGAGAAAAGTCACATAATACTTCCACACACATAAAATGCTTCTCGGATATAAAATACTTAAATTAGAGAGTAACTTAAAGTCATCAAAATTCAAACTGGCTGTGCTCATCTTCTCTTTCCTTTACATGAAAGTGCTCTGTGGTTCTCTCCTAGCAGCACCAACTTGGATGATGGATGACATTGGTCCTGTCATCTTACAGGGCCTACCGTGACATATCCTGGGCTGAGTGTTCTCAGATTCCAGGGCCAGCGCAACATTGTGGAGGAGTTTTCACAAAACTGAGGACTGTACGTTGGAAGGCTGCCGACTTTGTTTAAGAAGTATTGTTCTTCGTTCTAAGAGAGTGTCCTTCCTTCTTGGGGATATTCAAATGTCACTTTCTTTTATGAATTAATGATAATTGAAGACGGCAATTGTGGTATCTTTAACATTTTTATTCGATCAGATTTAAACTTGGCAACAGTATATTGATCTTCCACAATGTCAGAATTTCTTTTTCTTTTCTTTTTACATTTTACTGTTCTGTAAAATCCAAACTTGAAAACATCAGTCTGTGGCTAGTTCTGTCTCTATGGTAATAGGGAAAATGCAGAGAATCACCATTTTTAACCCAGGATATCAAATTCTTCTCCTAGTTAAAATGTGTGTCCCAGCTAATAAGTAGGACACCCAACGTGGTTGAACTGTATTTCTCTGTCCACCCTCTATTAAAGGTTCCTAAAATTAAGTTGCTGAAAGATCAGAAAAGAAGGAGGCAGGGGAAAGAAAAATCTGGATAATAAACTGGCTAGTTAATGGACTCCATGTAGATTGACGAGAATAAAAGCATGTCCTGGGATGCCTGGGTGGCTCAGTGGTTAAGCATCCGCCTTCAGCCCAGGGCGTGATCCTGGAGACCTGGGATCGAGTCCTGCATCAGGCTTCCTGCCTGGAGCCTGCTTCTCTCTCTGCCTCTCTCTCTGTGTGTCTTTCATGAATAAATAAATAAAATCTTTAAAAATATATATATAAATAAATAAAAGTATGTCCCATGCAATATTTCCAGCACACTTAGACTAAAGAATCATTGTTTATTTTTAATTTAAATTTAATTTAAATGTATTTTATCTGGCAATCCTACATCCAAGACTATCTGATCCTCTAGAAAACATATAGGCAATAAAACATGAATTAAAGTAGCCCCTATAATATACACAGTTATTCATGAAACACACGTTAAGTGGCTATTACTGAAACACTCTTTTGGTTGTCTTTATGTTGTCTGGTTTTCTTATCTAAATGTGAAATGTTTAGATGATAGTGTTCTTATAAAAGCACAATCACTGCCAATTAAATCCAGAGAAGAGTAAAATGAGTTACCTGGCTCCCATTCGGCTTACCTTATGAATGAGCTGATAAGCAGTGTTTACAAGTCAGTCCCGCCGAGTCACTCAGCTGCCCACCTCTGAGCTGGCTGCTCAGGTGCTGCAGAGAATGGTTTCCTCCAACCCACTCTGATGTTTCAGGATCAGAAAGGATGTGGGTGGGAAGTAAGGAGGAAAGCCAGGATCCCGTGACACATTCTTAGACATATTCAGCGTGTGCAACCAGCACATTTGTTCTTTGTTTCTCACTTTGCCCTCTGACTAACACAAAGTTTAAAAGTCTACGTTATTTTTTCATCATGCTACCTGGCAAATGTAGATTTCCTCACCTTAGCTTGAAACAAAAGTAATAATAAAACTGTCAAGTAGCACTAGTAACCTCTCTGATAATATTTGCAGGGAAATTACTTTCTGACTGCAAAGTTGACACCTGTTTTCTGTTAGGGAAATGAATTTATATGAGCTGGAGATTGGCAGGGAAGTGGGAGTCTAGGTCAGATACCTGGTGTGCATTTCATTACAATGAGTGCGATTGTGCTTGGTCTTTTGTTTTGTTTTTTTCCTTGGCCCCCTCAAGGTTGTTGCAAAAGTAATATGAGGGGAAAAAATATGGTGAACAGTGTTCATATGTCCAAATAAATGGAAAATGAAGATCAAAATGTAGAATTGGAGCCGATTGTGTGGTCAGCCCTCAGATGGGCTGCTCAGGGTTGTAAAGGGAAGCTCGGTGAGAAGGTCTCATCCTACTTCAGGCTCTGTCTCCCTGAGGGACCTCCGGACATCAGGTTTTTTCCTTCTCAAATAAAGGGATTACATAGGCTAATACATAGGCTAATATGGTTCCTTACAATTCTGATCTAAGGAGGTACAGAGGAGAGAAGGAATTTTGGAGTTCCAAGTTAGTGAACAGAGCTCATCCACTTACCTTCTGGAGGTTTGAAGGCTAGATTTTTAAAATAACAAACTTGCTCCCTGATCTCATGTTCTGACCTTCCAATGTAGAAGAGCGATCATTCTTTAAACCTTCCTCTGCCAACCCTGGCCTTGACAGAGGAAAATCACTTGGACCATGTTCTTGGTCCTCCTGGGGACCAGCTCTGTCACAGACTGTCCCTCTGGACTCCCATATGCACAGGTCACTGTTATTGTTCTTTTCCAAGCAGTTACTTTGGTTGGATGAAAAATAAGCAGAGTTCAACGGTCATAATTATTTATATGGGTACACAAAGACAACATGTCCCATGTTTTTTGTTTCTAAATCACATTCTGGATTCTCAGAGTTTCTTTGCCATATGTTTTCCAGCCCTTTTCCCACTGGACTTGTTCCAGTCAGAATCTGTATGAAACGTAGCTCCTTTTGGTCCATGTTTTAAAATTGAATTTGGAGGGGAAAACACATACGTTTCAAGGTAGGCGGTATATACATTGATTCTGTCTTTTGTGACCATGTAGGAAAGATGGTGGAAAATAAAGATTTCTCTGGGGTGCTCTCCACTCTGAGCCCAGAAGCACATTATTGCATTGTTCCAGATTTCCCCATGCTTTCAAAGATGGCTGTCCTTTCCTGGTATGAAATGCTATCGCAAAATCACAAGCTTTCAACTTCCATTTTATCCAGAGTGCCCTTTTTTTTTCTTGGGTTTGTGCCAACACCAGAGAATTTAAACAAGGTACCTCCCCAAATTCTCAGGAGCTCTTGTATTGGTGTCATTTGTGGGACACGTTCTCAATTTATGCAGACATGCCTCTGGCCCCTGCCCTCCGCTGGGCCCTAGTTATTCCTTATCCCTCATTCTTTGTCCTGTAAGCCCTTGTTGCCCTTCCCAAGGTGGAAAATCACTGGGCAGCCTCTACCTCTGTGCAGCCCACACCTAGAACATTGCTGGCCTTTGCCCAAATTGTGCCACCCCACTTGGGATCACCTGACACCACTGTGATCAGTCTTATGACCTGGCAACATCCCACCTGCCTACCCAGTTCACTCTTGCTCCATTCCAGTGCCTCTTACAAGCGATTGCTCATATGTCTTCTTGTCACTGTCCCATGTCTTGTCAGGCTCATCCAACCCCTTTATTCACTCAGCAAGGTAATTTGAGTACCGCCATGTGCTGCTGGGTAATGTCTCCTGTCAGAGTAAATAAAGATCCAATACTTACCTTCAAGATGCTTAGACTCCAGGGAGGGAGACTGATGATAAAGAAATAAACAATCAACCATTATAAACATTGAGAAAAGCTGTGAAGAAAACAGATGCAGTCTCTGGAAAGAGTGGCAAGGGGAGCCTCTTTTGCGTAATGTCCCCTGTAGAATGCACATTTAGCCCTATACCTAAACAATGAGAAGACACCAACCAAGAGGAAAAGAGGGGTTGGATGTGCCTCCCAGAGTTTGGGCTCAGCCTATGAGCAGGCCCTAAGGCAAGAGAGAGTTTGGTGTGCTTGAAAGCTGGAAAAAAAAAAAAAAAGAAGCCTCTCTAAATCCTCCCCACTTTTCTAGTCCCTTCTTTCACATAGACCTGGCTGACTGCACCCACTCACACTCATTAGTCTGTCTCCTGAGCTGTCCTAGGTCATTCTCTCGGTTCCCCTTACTTAATACTCGGTTGCAAGCTGTCTTGTATCATTCAGCTATGTGGAAGATCTTTACAGGATTTGAGTTCCACACTTCATCTCTCCCAGAGCATCAGTCAGGGTTCTATTTATATAGGAGGTGCCAAAGCAACACTTGAATTCAAGTCAATTCAATAACCATGAATCAAATGCCTGGTCTATGCTAGGTGGTACGTGTTAGGTATTTATTTTTATTGTTTAAAAATAAACAACCCCCAGTCTAGCCATGAAAGGAAACATCAGATAAACCCAAACCAAGGAATATTCTACAATGTATCTGATCAGTATGCCTCAAAACTGTCAAAGTCATCAAAAACAGGTAAAGTTCAAGAAACTGTCACTGACCAGAGGAGGCTAAGGAGACATGACTACTAAATATAATGTGGCACCTGAATGGCATCCTAGGAACAGGGAAAAGACATTAAGGAAAAATGAGCAAGGTCTGAATGAACTATGAAATTTAGTCAGGAATAACATACCAGTGTCGATTTCTTAGTTGTAAAATACATACAACAGTAAAACAGGATGTTAACAATAGGGGAAGCTGTGAGAACTCTATTTTTTTTTGCAACTTTTCTATAAATCTGAAATTATCCTAAAATAGTTTGTTTAGATTAAAAATAAACGAGAGGCACCTGGATGGCACAGTTGGTTAAGCATCCGGCTTTTGGTTGCGGCTCAGGTCATGATCTCAGGGTGGTGGGATTGAGTCCCATGTCAGACACCACACTCAGTGTGGAGTCTGCTTGAGATTCTCTCTCCCTCGCCTTCTGCCCCTCCTGCTCATGCTGTCTCCCTCTAAAATAAATAAATAAATCCTTTTTAAAAATTAAAAGTAAATAAATAAGTTATCAAGACATGGTCCCTACCCTCTGTGAGTTTACACTCTGGTAAAGGAAACACATCTAAGTAAATATATGCAGTACAGCATGGTAAAGGCAACAACAAAATTGCATACCAAGTACAAAAGTAGCTCAAATGAGGGCATGATCACCTCAGAGCATTTTTTTCTTCTTTTTTTTAAGGCCTCAGAGCATTTAGAGAAGGATTCACTGAGGAGAGAGGCACCTGGCACTAGGTTTTGAAGGATCACTAGGTATTTAAAGAATGTAGAAGACAAGTCTAGAAAAGACTGATTCAGGCCCTTGACACCTTTGACAAGGCATGCAATCCTTTCAAGCAGTTTAGCTTTGACAAAAGGGAAGGAAGAAAGAAAGAAAAGAGGAGATAAACTTGAGTATTTGCTGACAAATTATGGCACAATTGCTAGCAATCTCATTGTTTGTGGCTGGAACTCAACTGCTGACAGCAGCTGACTACAGGGCCTCTGAGTAGTGCCCACCAGGTCTCCTTCCCATCACTCTCCACCCAGCTGTTGAGGCCATCTGTTTGGTCACCGTGGACTCCATAGTACATTGGGCAAGGCACACCCCCAGTTTCCGGAGGTGGCTGGATAACCAGGAAAGGACATGAATGCAGAGCACCACATGACTTGGGGACTGAGGCAAGAGCTCAGTGGTCAATCATGGGCCATTGTCTCCAAACTGGACAGGCCAGACTGTCTGCCACACCCATAACTGCAGGTAAAGGAGGTGGAAGGCAAGTCCATTGAGAGCAAGGGCATTGCTCTTTTGGTGCTATATCCCCAGCATCCCACTGGTTGGCTCAAGGTCAGTTCTTCAAAAAGAAAATTGTTGAGTGAAGAACAAGACTAACCCCAAGAGACCCAGTGGCTCTCACCACAGATAAATGAAAACACATGGGAACCCGATCTGGGGAGGTGACCCACGGTTAGGAAGTGGCCGTCCTGCAGTGGAAGAAGGATCTCTCAAATTTTCTCTCATGGGAATTTGAACAGTTCTGAAGTGGAGGAAGCAGTTAGGAGGCAGATGAAAAGCAGAGGGGACCTTGAGGTAGAAGAGCACCTCAAAGGACCCTGTGGAAGCTTATGTTGTAAAGGAGCAAAATCAGCGAGTGAGTCCAATAGTGAATAAGCCAACTGCTGTCAGAACAGAGAAGCAAGAATACAGAGAAAAGCAGCATCCCTAAGAGAGAGAGGTCCCTTGCTGCCACAAAGCACTTAGCATAGTGCTGGCACCTAAGTGCTCCATAATTGTTATTTTGAAGTTGTTTTATTCTTACGGGATTCCCATGAGAACTATGCTATTCTTATTACTCCACGAGTATCCTTACAAGAAGCATCCCCTAGCTTAGTAGGTTTTTGTACCTTGCAACCAACAACAACAACGACAACGACAATAAAACTACACACAAAACAATTCCAAATTATCACTGGTCAGAATTGTAGCAAATGTTT
Source organism: Vulpes vulpes (assembly GCF_048418805.1). Lineage (NCBI taxonomy): Eukaryota > Metazoa > Chordata > Mammalia > Carnivora > Canidae > Vulpes > Vulpes vulpes. The sequence continues at coordinate 65,260,174 of NC_132794.1, read as the reverse complement.
GGCATAGCCCAGTGGGGGCCCTAATCCTTAGGGATCATTTTCTCTATCACTCGTACAGGGAAGGTCCCTGCATCCTGTGACCTCTGTCTGATAGATCTGCTGCAGATCAGGGATTTCCTGGTGTGGGGAGAGTTAGGCCCCAGGCACCAAGCTGACTCACCCTGGATTGAGCTGTAGGCAACTGGAGAAGTCAGAGGCTGGGAAGCTGATGTTGAGAGGAATATAGAAGCGCTCTGAAGACATACCTCATCCAGCTCCACCCCCAGAAAATGGTACAGAGTTCATATTTTTACTTTATCACTTAATCGAGGGTTTCACACACATGAGTATTATTTATTTATTTTTGAATAGGTCACCATGGGTACGTGGTGCAGTATTCAAAAGGATATAAAAGTAGGGGTGCCTGGGTGGCTCAGCCGGTTGAGCATCTGACTCTTGATTTTGGCTCAGCTCGTGATCTCAGGGTCATAGGATTGAGCCCTGTGTCCAGGCTTCATGCTCAGTGGGGAGCCTGCTAGGGATTATCTCCCCCCCCTTCCTCTGCACCCCCTCCTTCTTACACACACAAACTCCCCTCTCTCTTTCTAAAATAAATAAACAAATCTTTTTAAAACGGGATATAAAGTAGAGGTAAGCCCTGTCCTCTAGCCAGTAACTGCTTTCTAATGCTGCCTTCCAGAAATAATACATTCTGTGGATATAGGAGCATGATGAATCCAAACATACATTGTGGCATCTACACATACATGCACGTTTAGATACACACACACTGTTCTGCACGTTGATTTTTTTTCGATTCCCAGTGGCTCTTTAGAGCTAAATCCATATCAGAGCATGCAGAGTTGCCTTAATCTTTTTAACAACAGCATGATACTCCAATTTATGGATACAGCAGCAGTTATTTAATCCCCTACTAGTCAATTCTGAGTTGTTCTCAGACTTCACTAATACAAACAGTGCTACAATGAATATCCTCAAACATGTACCAGTTTGCACATATGCAGATAGATGGGCAGGACAAATTCCTAGATGTGGAACCGTTGGGACTAAAGGAAAGTATATTCGCCATGTCATTGCATATTATAAAGTGGGCTTCCACAGAGAATTTACCAGTTTACGTGTCCACCAGTAATGTATGTGATTACACCCACACAGAATGCATAGCTTTTTTATAAAAAAAAAAAAGATTTTATATTTTTGTAGCAAATATAAACATATGAGTGAAAACCTTTTGCATAGCTTTTTTTTCTGACGCCCCGTCTTTCCCTCTAAATGTCTCTCTCGCCTCATCCCCTGTGAGGGTTTGTGCACCCACACAATGGCTTGCCCTCTCCCCAGTGGAGATTGATTTTTAAAGGCTTTCATTCTTTCTTTCTCATACTGCAGTGGGTTTTCATCTTTGGTGATTTTCATTTGCAAAAAAAAAAAAAAAAAGAAAGAAAGAAAGTTTTCACTGTTTTACATTCCCCAACGTAGAGGGTCTCTTAATCTTTCCAGAAGCAATTGCTGCTGCCTCTATGCCAGGACCTATTTCTTCATTAATTTTTCCAAAGCCCTTATAATACTGGGGGGACCAATACCGGGGCCGATAATGCCCAGTAATTCTCGGTATTTACAGAGCTTCTTTGTCTGAGATCTCAAAGCACTTGACAGCATTAAATCATCATTCCCTTGGCTTTCTCAAAAGCATCTTTGAACCTAGAGGGAGGATGCACAGAAATGAAATCTCTGCTTTCTATCCAGATTGTCTGAAAGGTGACCAGGGAGAGAATACAAACCAACCAATGTAGTTTCTAGCTAGAGTAGCATGTCCCTTTGGTTATTCCAATTCTTTTTACCTTTTGTGGGTGCATTTCCAGTGAATAATCAATCTTCTGTGTATAAGCAGCAAATAGAAATGTGGCCAAAGGATTCAACGATGTCGGGGCTTGAGTGCCTAGACGCAAAAAGAGGCATGTTCAGGCCTTCAAGCCACTTATGTGCTCTCTGGTCTGAGTGTCTGCCAGTCTTCTCTAGCCAAGAAAATGTATAAATATGACAAAATGCCACTTCCTCTGGCCCAGAAAAAAAAAGAAGAAAGAGAGAGAAGGAGGAGGGGAAAGAGCAAGAAGACAAGGGGAGGGGGTGCCTAATTCAGATCTGATATTTCCTTCCCATGTTGGACAGAACCCTATGAGCAGAAAGCCCAGCCCAGCCCAGCCACATGCATAATGTCTGATTCCACCAGTGAGTAATTGCCCTTTTTTATAAAGAGCTTTTCACCCTCACCCATCCTACTCCTCCAACCCTTTCCCATCCCCTAGTCTCCACACCCTCCATATCCTACATACACCATACACAGACTGTCAACCATAGGGCAAGTATCTAGTGGGGAAATGTTAGCAAACATTATCTTATATTTCAGATACAGAAACCGAGAGACAGGGAAGCTGTAATTAACTTAGTGGCAAAGATTCTGTGTTAGGCACACATATCAAAAACTTCATCAGCTGGGTCAGGAATTACCAATCAATAGAGTGGATATTTTTAAATTTTTAAATTGTTTATTCCAGAAATGACACTGAGGATCAAAACACAAGTAAACAGTACTGCAGTCTCCCCACCCCAACTAAACATACTCTTTTCCTCCCTGTTGCATGTCCTTTGAAATTCATAATCCATATGCACACACAGTAGTAACCAGAGCCTACCGAAGTATAATATTTTGAGCAAGAGCCCAGATGGTGGGGCCAGGCAACTTGCACTTATATCCAATTCTACCACTGACTAGCCAGGCCTTACATTCTCCATCTGTAAAATGAGAATATTAATAGTTTACACCTCATAGAAATGTTATGAGGAATCAAGGAGTTATCCATGTCACATAGTTAGCCAAGAATATAGTACATACCTGGTACATGTCAGCTGCTACTAATATTATTAAATTTTGCTTTCTGCTTTTTAAAATGCATCTAAAGCAAATATGACAAAATCGTCTGATAGATCCCAAATCCTTGCTAAGCTGACTGCCCAATCCTAGTGGCATCACTTCTTCTGGGTTCTTGGAGGTCTGGGAGAGAGTCCTTCCTGCAGAGAGCCAAGCAGTATCTTTTAGCTCCTCTCAGGGCCTGTACAGACTGCCCCTGTTATGGGCTTCACTACTGTCTTGACCCTGTTAACCTACAAATCTCAAGATTTCAGGAAAAAAAAAGTGGGGAAATGAGAACCATAGAAGACACTTCACTCCTCAGGGTTCCCAGGGCCTTGAGTAGCTGTATCCATCTGGGCAAATTATGTTCTGATTATTGCTGATCCTTTTCAAAATAATGGTAAAAGAAGAGGCATTGTCATTTTGGTAATTTTAAAACTAACTTAGCGGTTTTTGTTCTTTCAAAGTTTGTTCATGTATATTGGTATCATTTCAACGGAAATTTACAAGCATAGTACAAGTAGGTCCCATAGGCCCTTTATCGTTCTCATGTGTATATATATGTGTGTGTGTGTGGGTGTACATAGACATACATGTGTACATCTATGTCTATGTATGTGTGAGAGAGAAAGAAAAGGTTTTTCTTTACCTCTTTTCAGGGTAGATTTCCTAAGAATACGGTCTTCTCCTCCAGGACCACAGTACAGTGATCATAATCAGGGAATGGAATGTTGATACAACACTATTCCCCACCCCACGAGCTGTTTCTGTATTTTTAAAGCCTCACTTGAAAAAGCAGGTGTGGGACAAAGATGATAAATGTACATCAGAGCCTAATTAGGCCACTCGTTCACCTGGTGACCTTCTCACTGGAGTCGTTCTTCAAAGCCCTGCGCTAACAAGACTCCCCTGCAAGCCTGCGCGGGCTGCTCTCCCACTTGGCAGAAATCATTTCTCTGCCGGGCAGCCCTCTGTTGCAGGCCCCAGTGATCATCACCCTTCATGGGGCATAGCAACAATTGACTGCCTTGCCTCCACACTGGACTTCGGGCGCTCCTAGGGCCCACCCGGGGTAACTGACACATCACTGGTGCTTAGGAAACGTTTGCCAAAAAACGAATGAGCCAACAGACACGTGCAAGCCTCCGGTGAGCGTTGCACTTGATCAAGAGTTGCGTGGTTTTGTTCAAAGCGTTAACATCGGTCAGATGCAAGTTCCCGGGCACACAATACAGGGAGGTGGGAAGAGACGTGCTAGTCTTAGGGCAGGCAAGAGGGAAAAAAAAAAAAAATCAGACGTGGGATCTTGGCTCATGCCTTGCTGCCACTCCCTCGAACTTTTTTTTTTTTTTTCTCCTCCCTCTGCCCCAAAATATAGTAACTGCTGAAAGAAGACAGTTATGTGCAGGAGACGTGTAGAGACTAGATTCTCAGAAGAGCCGTGCCTGTGAGCGTAAGAAACGCAGCCCAGGATTTCAGCACTTGGCAGCCCCGGGCTCCCCATCGTTCCTGCCACGTTAGCACGCAGTAACTTTCCGCGCTGACTCCGGGCTGCGGGGCCCGGCCGGGGGCGGGGCTCGGCGCTGTCCCCCCACCCCCACCCCACCCCACCCCCACCCCCAGCAGCCACGCCTTTGGGTGCCCGGCAACTGCTCCTCCTCCTCCTCCCGCCGACCGAAAAGCCACGCGTCCCAGCCCTGGGAGCGCGCCCGCGGAGCCGAGCCGAGCCGAGCCGGTGCAGGAACCTGGTACCTTGCAGGGCCCTTGAACCGGAGCCCCGCGCTCGCTCGCTGCGGCCCCAAGGGCTTGGCCTCCTGGAAGCGCTGTCACCAAGCAGCCCCGTGGGTCCTGGGCGGCCGCTCCCTGCCGGGCCCAGCTGGTTCGAGTGTCACCAAACAAAGAGGGTGGTTGAGTCCTGCCTTATGGTGGGACTGCGCTGCGGTAGATTTTGGCACCGTGATGTTATTTCACTTTTATTTTCGCTTAACAAGTGCCTATGTGGCAATTGCTGCTGCAAGGCCTGGCACTGACTGTGCTGAGCGCTTTGCAAATAGGAACTCGTTAAATCCTCGTGGCAGCCTCTGAAGCAGGTACTGTTATTATTTTGACTTTTTGGCCGAGGAAACGAGACACACACACCAAGAGGTTAAGTAACATATACGGGGGAGACTGGGTCCCTGCCCTCGTGTGAACGAATGCCATCACACTCCACATTTCCTTTTTTTTTTTTTAATAATAAATTTATTTTTTATTGGTGTTCAATTTGCCAACATACAGAATAACACCCAGTGCTCCTCCCGTCAAGTGCCCCCCTCAGTGCCCGTCACCCATTCACCCCATTTTCTACATTATTTTCACTTACTTAATTTTCCAATGGACAGTTTTGTCGATCAACAATGTTACTTGGATCATTGTGTAAATATGCGCTAATATTTGCAGTGCATCCCATACCCTGGGGGCTCCGGGGCAAGGCTAAGGCGGATCCTCACTCCAGGAATAGTGGAGTGTGGTCAGGGGGGATGAAACAGGGACAGTCTTGCAACAGAGGGAGATGCTGAGATATGCTGACCATGGGAGCTCCTGGAGTTGAAAGGAAGGCAGAGGAGAGTTACTGGGCAGGAATGGTTGGGGAAGGCCTCCAAGAAGGTGGATGGAACTCTGTGAAATAGAAGCCACTTTGGATAAATGAAACAGAGAGGATCAGGATCAGCCTCATGTGGACAATGGCTTCCTGTGCCTAGGCCCAGAAATGCAGGCAAAGCTATGCATCTTCTTCAGAAAACGCCTCAAGCAATGTCTGTGGTTCTACACCTTAGAAATCATAGAGCCCTAAAATCTTGGGCAGTTGGGTTTGTCCTGCCAGTTCCTGAGCCCCAGTGAAGTGGTCAGAATGGCTGGTGCTTGTGCTACAATCCGTCATGATTCATTATGTTGAAGTAATGATACAAAGAAGCATGGGGGCCAGAAAGCTTGCATGCTACAGATGTGGAGGCTGTGTGAGAGTGAGGAAGAAGGAAAGCAGTGTGCTTTAGGTTCAAGGGTTATGAGTAAGTTTCAGGGTTCCCTTATGGGTTATGATATTCTTCTGCAATAAAATTCACATATTTAAGCAAACAAAGCAAAACCAAACATCCCACAACCCCACTGATGATGAATGTACCCAAAAGGAATCATCATAATACATCATCTGTGAAGATGGGTGGCCATATTTGTAGCCCCAAGATATTTTATAACACAGAGGATCAAATCAAACTGGAATGGCTGCTGACAGTGTCTAAAACTAAATTTGATCCTCAACAGTTGGAGGAATCAGAACTTGCCTTTGTCCCCAAAGAAAGATGAGCTACTGAAGAAGATGTGTCCATTTGCGTAGTGGTTTTATTACCATAATCATGCTTTAAATCAAAGAAGCCATTACTGGGTATTGAATTCTGGAGAGTGCACTTTTCATTATAAAACATTACGGTAAGCAGCTTATGTCCAACATAATTGCAATTAGAATTTAGTGAACCACAGGAAGGGACAGTCCATGTAGGATACCTCAGTGTAAACTCGTTTGCCAAGAACAAGTTTTAACCTTTGTACAGCTGGTGAGAGAAAGGTTCCAGTATTCCCTGTGAGAATACCTGTCAAGTTTTCATTTGATCAGGGAACACCTAGTTTATGTTTTTGAAGACCACTCCCTTTTTAAGCTGAGCACCTTTGGGCATGTGTCAGCAGGAGGTGTTGGGACAAATGTATATTAAAAAAAAAATGCATGAGCTTCAAATCCAGAAGATTAGCAAGATTTGGGAAATGGTAACACAAGAAAAATGCCAAAGAAATTGTCTGTTTGGGGAAGCAACATTTGAAGAGTAATTGGGGGAGGGGGGGTTTGAGGAAGAGACTGCCTTTAAAAGATAAGACTCAGAAGACAGGTACCTTGCCTGACTTGTGATAGAGCATGTGACTCTTGATCTTGGGGTCATGACTTCAAACCTCATATTGGACACAGAGTTTACTTAAAAAAAAAAAAAAAAAAACACCTCACAAGAAAGATGACTTTCTGCTATCTTGAAATGAGAAAATAAATTATTTTTACCTTTGTCACCAAAGTATAAAGAAAGAACATACTATCTATGCATCCTGATTCTCACAAAGTTCCGTTAGGGAGAATAAATACATGGAAAAAAGTTGTGTCCACATAATTTTATGGTGAGTTGAGGTTTGGTAGGAGCAAATGTAGCATGGAGTAGGTATTCTGCTTCTTAATATTTTAATCCAGTCATTCAACATTTGACATATTTATTGGGCACTGCTGTATGCCAGGTACCTGGAATGCACACAAAAGAATAGGTTTCAAGATGCGTGTGTGTGTGTGTGTGTGTGTGTGTGTGTGTGTAAGGGCTCTGTGTCAGTGTGTACTCCACACTTGGTCAAAGTTGAGAGAGGATTAAGTCCTGCTACTCAAGCATTGTTCCATTACTGTTTCTGAGCATGGTGCTGCCATCAGATTCTTAGAGTCCCTAGTTAGTTCTGCCAACACCTCGGGAACACAAGAGGAGAAAACCAGCCAAGCTAAGTGTTAATGGCCAAGAAAAGAAAAATACATAGTAATAGAAGACTGTTGAACAGCTTATCTGTGGTCTATAAGGGTCGTGTCATTGAATGATTATTCATTCAAAATTCATTCAAAATTCATTCAAAATTGCCCTCAGCTATAAGCTCCAGTCACTTCTCTGTGACTTAATAGTTTTGAGAACCAGAGTCCAGAGTTTGACTTCCCATTATCACTCTCGAGAGCACAACACCCTTTTTAAGCATCTCAGTCTCAGCTTCCTCGCTTCCCCCACTCCATGCGCACAGGGCCACCCCAGTCCCTAACACAGTAGGACCCTACCCCTGAAACAGCCCTGCTCCAGCTCCGGCTTAGCACCTGTTGTCAAGGATCAGAGGCAGCCAGGCCCTCTCTGGGGCAAATCTGCCCCATCCCCAGTTTTGCAGACCGAATAAAGACTGGACTTAATGAAGCTCACTGTTAGAGGTTTTTCTATCTGTATATATGTTTTTGCTTTATTCTTTCTTCGTGATTAATATGCCTCATCATCCACTGCATTATGAAACTCACAGGCATTGAAATTGGCCCGTGACAGCTCTGCCTATAATCCCTCTGAGGGAGCCTGTGGACAGGGTGTCCACTGAGCCAGATTCTCACTCACTTTTCTGCCTCTTGCTGAGTCGTTATCTCAAATCTTGCTGCCTTTCAAGACTCAGTACAGAGTTCACCTTTTGCTCCTGTATTTTTGAGGTAAAAATAGAGGCCCCAAATTTCACTGGCACGGGTATCACCTTTTTGTTTCAATTAGTGGACAAGCGCTGACAGAGGACCAACTAGGTCCTCCACCCTGCATGACTTCTTTATTTATTCAAGTAATCTGAAAAATAAAAAGGCCAACTGTGGTGTGCCAAGCACTGTAGTGGGCTCTGAGACCATAACACTGAGCCCGAAAAAGACTGAACCCATTGGGTTCACCAGCAGAGAATATCTATCAACCTTGCCTTTGATAACTTCCTCTCAGATAGAAAGGAAAAATCATGGGGCTGCCGGGGGGTTTGTTTTTGATGTTGTTTTGAAACACTTTGATACTGTGGAAGTCTTCCTCAAAATGCAGCATCTTTTTATATGAAGCCCATCTCACACGGGGAGACCTTTTCCATCCAATCTTCTCCAAGTTATTTTCTTGGAGATCTGCTTCAGAGTTATGTGTGACACTGGGCTGGGAGCAAGGGGCTTTCCTACAGCTTTGTCACTGACTCAGCAAACCTTTGAGCTAATCGTGCCAAACCTGGATTTGCCCCAACCATGGAACGGAGGTGTGGTCATTCTTATTTGTGCAAAGTGCGAGATTATTCAAGGAAAATCAGTTTATTTTTACCTGACAAGCTTCCTTTTCCAAACTCTTTTCCTGGAACGAGGTTCTGACATATTTGGGGTCTGTTTTGGTTCCAAGATTAGAATCTCTTAAACTCTGTGACCACTGGAATTCCTTGAGACTTCCCCTAAACACGCCTTTGGTGCTCTTCCAAACTCTTGATTTCTTTCTGAACCTTTCTAAGGACTACAAGGGATAGTCTAACTTTTAGTTAACAACAGATACCAGCAAAACAACAAACAGAAGTCAAAATTTCTCAATCCTTGCCAACCAGTGACAGTCCTCGTGCAACTGGGAGGGTGCCCAGCAAGTGTGGGAGACAGATTTTAATAGACAACGAGGTGAGAGGAGAGAGAGCGGGTGCATGTGCTGGCACTAGTCTCATACACGCCGGAGACACGTCATCATACCAGCCTGGAGAAACACACACCCTTATGGGGTTTGATCAACACTTCTATTTTTAATTTTTTAACACTATCGGTTCACATGTTCTCAAGTTTACCTTGCCCTTGTGAATACCCAAACCACAAATACATGTGTGTGTCTGTATGTATGCATACATACATTAAACAGGATGTAAAGTGTCATATGTATGTGAGTGGATTTGTACCTACCAAGTCGTGTGTTTCTAAAACTCTTTATATTGAGAATCAGGAGTCTTCTGGAGATGCATTTGCTTTCCCGCATAGCATTGGCACTTTTTGGATGAAATGAATGTGGAATATAAGAAATAGTGAAAGAGGGAAACCGAGTGGGGGAAAATTAGAGAGGAAGACAAACCATAAGAGACTCCTAACTCAAGGGACACAAACAAAGGGTTGCAGAAGGGAAGGTGGGTGGGAGGATGGAGTAACTGGGTGACGGGCATTAAGGAGGGCACATGATAAGATGAGCACTGGATGCTATACTGTATGTTGGCAAATTGAATTTAAATAAAATATCTTTTAAAAAATTAAAATTAAAAAATAAATGAATGCAGCTCACCCAAATGAGATCTATCCATAACAATGCTCATGGGTTGCCAGATGTGAAGGAGCAGCATGGAGTGAGGAAACAAGACTTCTTTCCAAAGCAGCCCCCTTCAACCTTGGTCCACGGGACTCCAGGCAGCTAAGGGTTCTCATAGCAGCCGGGCCTCGTCAGTCATTCCTTGCTCATTAACAAAAGGACTTGTCATCTGGAGAACTGGTTGCCATGTGTTTATTGTTAGGAGTTCAGGACAAACAGGTTCCAGCAATGCACAAAGGTTTTTCTGACAAACAGAAAACACAAACAGTTTCCTTATGAACTAGCTGTATTAGAGGAGGGCAGTTTCCCCAAACCCTGGCTCCCAGGGTCTCACATTGTTCCTCTGCCTACCAGGCATTGTCTGTCGTGGGTTTTGCTGGTAAACTCAAGTCCCACGATTAGCCTTCTCCTCCCGGCTGCTAGAGCCCCAGGTACAGAGTTATCTGCCTGCGCCTGGTAAGTGCTTGGAGCCCCATCTCATGAGACTTTGGGGGTGAATCTTCCCTCCCTTTTTCATGATATACGTGTTGCTGGTTAGAGAGATACTGGCTGGGGTGTCATTCTTTTCTGTTACCAGCTTCCCAGATGAGATAGGCACATCTTCGGGACTTAGAAACAGTCTCTCCAAGGGCTCAGTAGAGAACAGAAGCTGCCCTATGCCCCTTTATCTGTATCCCCTGACCCCAAGCATGGGGTATTATAGGATTCAAAATACAGGTATCAAGCCATCAGCTCAGCCAAGTGCTCCAGCCCTGAGATGAAGAAACATGAGAGAGCCTGAGGATTTCTGACTGCGGGTAATGGCAGCTAATCCACCACCACATTCTGGGAAGCAGAGTGGGGGCCTGTAGGGTAGTGCTGTCTGTTTTCACCGGCAGCTGTTAAACCCATGGCTCCCGGAGAAGGATGTTCTGATCCCTCCCTGGGCACAAAAATCTAGATGGAGCCACATCCTGGACTTTGTTAATTTTCTTATTGTGTTGAGATGGGAGTTCTTATCTCTTCTGCTCCTTGAGCAAGAAGAGATATATTATTTGAGAGCCTACTACGTTGCAGTCATTTTATATGCATGTGGTTATGTGCGTATGTGTGTATAATCTCATTTAAACCTCATGATACCATGACTAGGAGGTGTAACCGTGAGTGTTAATTGAAGAAACCAAGTTTTAGATTTTCAGCAACCTGCTCAACCCACACAGCTGGTGATCCACAGAGGTGGGTTTGAACTTCATGCTGTCACACCCCAGGGTCCCTGCCCTTCCTACTGGGCCCTGCTGTCCCCTTCCCCTCAAGGCTCACAGAACCAAAGGCAGAGGCGACATCTTTATAAGTTAGAGTGTCAGTGAGCTATCCTCTAAACTCTCGAATACTTTTCTTGGGACTTTCTTAAGAAATTTTGAGCTCATTGGTGCACCTTATGGATGCCTCTTGACTTCAAAAATAAACACATACCAACACATACCAATGCACACACAGAGCAAAAGAATCAACCCCTTACTGCCCACCCCCCCCCTACATTACTTGCCTCGCCCCTGCAACTTTCTCATTTCTATTTTTTCTCCCATCTCCACCTCTTCAAGCTCCTGTATGGAGCTGGCTCCCTCCAAGTCTGCTCCCCTCAGCTGATGGCCATCCTCCAAAATGGTCCTTCCTTCCTCTTCCTCAACGTGATCAACATTTGTGTTCCTTCTGTGCAGTTGGGAGAGAAGTATTCCATTAAAGTCAAATCGTTTTTGAGTTCCATTCCTTAGATATTTACCTCTTGACTAGATAGCCTGTCAACTAAATGGATGAACCCCCATAAGATTCTCTGTTTTCCACCTACATGTCTAACCTCATTTTAAGAATGAGAAAGGATATTACAGAAGAGGAGAACCATATGCCCATTTTTCTCACTAATCTACCAAAAAGATGTTCCAGTGTTCTGTTCTCATCTCTTATCATATCCATGTCACCTCTATGTTCTTGTAATTATAGTATGGACTCAGTGTGGTATTCTTTTTTTCCCCACATCAGATGTCACCTGTTCGGTCTGAAGGACAAGCTTACTGAAGGCCCAGCAGTAAATTTATTGTCCCCTAGATCTGCCTTCTCATGAGTTATCTACATGAGAATCTGAGAGTCCCCCCTTTAATTAACAGTAAAGATCAAGGGTGATGCTCCTTTTTCAGGGGACTTTGGTGACCCTAATCCTAACACAAAACCTAGATATCAAATTTGAAATGTTATGATTATTATCCTCTCTTAGATATTAATAACTTCTGGACTTGGAAAGGAGACCAGAAGGAGACAATGATTGAACACCATGTGCCTGGCATTCTGGCAGGACTGCTGCAGGGGTTGTCGTACTTAAATCACACAACAACCCCATGGTGAAAGTACTGTGACCCTCATGTGCAGATAAGGAAACCAAGGCTCAGTGGGATGAAGCTCCTTGCCCAGCTGAGAAGTGACCAAACAAGGTTCAAAGTTAGATCCGCCTGGCTCCCTAGCTCCTTCCAACTTACCAGCTGACTTTCTCTCCTCTCGGAGAAACCTTCTCTAAATTAGGGCTAGTCCAAGGCATACCAGAGCAAATGTAACAAAGAAAAGGGAATGGAGAAGGTTCTCTGGTCAGGGACACACATGTACATTACAGGCACACAGAGAATATGAAACAAATGTAAATTTATTCAAAAATTATGAGAGAGACGGTTGTAGTGATACATGTTAACAGGAGACCTATTACTCATAATTGATTTTACTAATATTTTAGCATCTGACCTGTTTCTCTTAATTGAATTGAAATGACTTATGCAACACATTTGTTTTACTGACTTTGGAAAGATATAATCACCTTCACCTACACTTTTAATTTTAAAATAGAAGGGTTTATTTTGGTTGTTTTTTTTTTTTTTTAATTCCTGAACGGTGGCCTTAAAGATAAGTAAAATGCAATTAGAGTTTTCTTCCCTAGGAAATGTCTAGAAAATTGTGGCTATTTTGTTTTAAGGGAAAAAAAATAAAAGAAACAACAAAGAAAGGGCATTTTGCACAAAGATTGGTGAGGTCACCCTGAACGAAAATAAAATGTCCATTAAACTCTTCCCAAGAATCACAGATCGAGTCACTTGGGAGTCACTACACTGCCCTGTTTAACTTAGTTGAAATTAGTCATTCCAAAGCCCTTAAAATATAACTAATTTCATGTTTGCAGAAAATACTTTACCATCGGGAACAGGGTAAATCAGAGAGACAGAGAGAGATCCTTGTGGGAGCAGAAGCATCTCACATCTCAGCTTCTCAGGACAGATGACTTGCTCTGCCAAACTGCAGAGAATACCAGTCTGCTGGGTTTGCTAATGCCTGGGCCTGCAATATACCAAGGATGAGAATCCAAGAACATATCAGGAGAGTGTTCGCTAAAGCAGGTAAAAATTATGGCTCTAACCTAAGGCTCCCACTGGGCACAGGTCCACCAGTCTCTGCCCGGGGTTAGTTGAGGCTTGGAGAAACCTGCCAAAATTAGGGGAGGTTCATTTTTGTTTTTCAAGTTGTCAGGTCTCGTCTTGGAAGAGAGACAGAATTGGTATACCAGCTTGAATGGATTATAAGATGATTGGGCGTGGGGTGAGAGCAGGGGGTGGGGGGAAGGCCAGCAAAAAGAAAAAAAATATATTTTTGAGAACTTGCAAGAAATAGGTGTTGCTGGCCAACAGTGGCCCTGGGTTGACATCTGTTGTATGTTAGTTTAGAATGTGTCTGTTTCTTAATAAATGATCTCATAACTTTAGTGATAGTATCCAAAGGGAAATTGCAAAATGAGCTTGAGGAAACATTTTTCTGGGTTCCTTCTCCCCGTGCCCAACAGGGAAAGAGCCGATAGAAGCCCTGCCTAGTCTGACTTGAGGCCACCCATTGGCTGGTAGGACTAGGATGAAACATTAGCACCTTTAATGTGGGGTTGAAACACGGAATGCCAGGAAGTTAAAAGGACTTAGGGGAAAATGTCCTTTGGCCTTCCGCTGCGTGACAGGATTCTGAAGTGGCAGCTAGTGAGCAGAGTAGACTCAGTTAGTCCAGTCAGAGGAAAAAAGCAGCAAAACCAGAGGACCAACATCAGTAATATCTTTGAGTGCAGTGATGAAAGAGTGAGATGGCTCTGCCAGAAAGGCGGGTCTCTTCATCAGGCTTCCCAAAGCAGTTTGCGCCTCTGGCCAGCTGTCAGAGGAAACGAGCCCTGCCCGATTGGCCGGTATTTATTGAGCACCTACTAGGTGCTCAGAGTCCTCCAGACCCTTCATGCAAAGAGGACTCCATCCTTCTCAATTTTTGCCAAACTTAAGATTGTTTGAGATGGACGTGGATGGTGATTTTGTTTTCTACCAGGACAAAGAAAGTAAAATATGGGGATAGGATAATGAAACAAACCTACTTATTTTCACATTGATAGGAATCCAGGCATGTACAGACCCTGAAGACTTTGAGAAGGGTTAAAGCCAAAGCGGACTAAATCCCTCTCCTCACCCTCCCCCCTCCATGTCCTGTTCTCACACTGACTCAGTGCTGGACACCTGGTGGGGTACGGAATGAACACCAAGGGTGAGAGACAGAAGGAAATCAAGAACAAGATTCCGGCCACTTCCATTCTGGAGACTCGTGGAGATCTTTTGAGATCTGAGAGATTGAACGTATTCAAGAGTGAAGAATTTTCTGTTCCCCACTGCCTATGTAATAATAATATCCAGCCCAACAGAGGGAAGATAATCAAGTGGGAAGAGAAATTCTCTTTTCCTTCCTATGCAAACTCCCATTGCTGTATAGGAACTAAGGAATACCTCCTCCCTCTGCTTTGTCCTAAATTAGGTTAGCACAGGAAAGACCACTGGCACATAAACTTTACGTGATATGACTTCTTAGCTTTACTACAAATACAGGCACCAACTTTTGGTCATCTGATGATTTTATACCTTACATGAACCCAAACACTCTAAATGCAGACATGTTATGGACAATCACCTGTATGAAAACAATAATTTTTAAAAGACTATATATTTTATCTCCACAATGCAATTTACTGGCATCATACTTGGGTGAAATTGAAAGTTTTATTCAGGTGATTGCCCTGGATTGGATAGGTTCTTAAGGAGCCTCTCTGATCCTTTAATTTTCTCCTTCACTCAGTCTTTCTCTCTGATCTGGGTGCTATGGCTCAATTGTGCTGTTTCTATCATTACCTACTTAGTAGCAGCAATGGGAAATAAGCCTTAAAAGTGATAACCCATCATATGTTTTTTTATTCTGCTGGTCTCATAAAAAAAACTACCAGTCGTTTATTTCATCTCACTTATTGTCGATCAGTCCCGCATTTTTTACCTCCTTACCGCGGTTTTCTTTGTGCTGTGGTTCCCAGCCACGGCCCGCTTCCTGCTGAATTAAACTGCAACCCAGACAAAACCAAAGAGCACATCTCTCCCAAAGTTCACTCGGAAGGTCGCCCCTGGTGAGATGGACATTGCAGATGTGCTAGAAAGATTAGAAGCTGCTTTGATAAAACCTGCGTCTGTTCTTTGCTTCGGGTCCTCAGAGTGGAAGATCGGATGGATTGCCATTGCCTTGCATTATTTAAGAGTTTTGATGAGCAGCTCCCATCAAAATTCCCCACAGACTCCAGACCATGTGTGTGTGTATGCGTGTGTGTGTGCGTGCGCGTGTGTTTTAAACAGCACTTTAGAATGATTGAGATGTTCAAAAGGACGTTGCCAAGTGAGCTCTCTTTGCAGGGTTCACATTCCATTAGGTTGTCCTTCCTTAAGGTCTCTTGGTGGCCCTTCTATTCTATTTGATGGCAAATTCTGTTCATTCCAGATTGTGTTAAATCCCTTTAGCGGCTTCAAACAGCTCTCCCGTGCTGCAGTTTTAGCATGTGGGTGCTGATCAAATCAGTCCCCGGACTTTTGTTATTTTTCACTCTTTTGATGGTTTTCCTCCGTTCTTCTGTTTTCGTTGGCTTCCACTTTCATGTCGACTGTCTGTTCTTCGATGGTGTTATCTATTCATTCGAGAGAGTCCAGCCATTCAGCCCTCTGAAGAAAGGGCCGTTCCCTCACTTCTCTGGCCTGGCAGCCCCAGTGGGTAGTCCATGATTTGTGCCTTTTATCCTGAAGCCGTGGAGGCCCCTCTTTGGGCAACACTTTGGTGATGGGATAAGGATTAGTGTATCACGATTTCGTTTTCATCAACCTCGTCTGCGTCTTCCCGTTTTTAGTTGAGATGCGGTGGTGTCTGTTATGGCAGGTATTTATATCTATATAAACGGCTTCGTTTCTGATCATTGCAGATGATGAAAGTTAGGCCACCTCATTTCCATGTCAGGGACTTTCCACAGATAGATACCTATTGTCATCTCCTCGAGTGTGGCCGAAAAGTCAGAACACTGAATAGAAGCGAGACCTTGAGGACTTTATCCTGGGTCTTCTGGTGTCTCTACCTGAGACTTTATGTAAGTTGTTTACTCCCATGGCTACCGCATTTTTGTTCTATCTAAATTCCTTGCCGGAAATATTGCATGCTATTTTGCCCAATTAAATATTTCATGTTTTATTTCAAAAGCCCTAGTACCAAATAATATAATTTTTAAAGGTGATATAACCTATTATGATTCCTTTTTAAGCTAGTTCAGTATTTCATACCAAGCAAAGGGTAGTAAGAGCAAAGTTTTGTGGGGTAAAGATGCTAAATGATCATTCCTTAAGCGTGGAAGACAGTCAGTGTTAGAATTAATCGTAGGAATCACTACCTTATGCTATTGGAAAATACATGTGATACTGCCTGCGTGGACTGCCATTCCCACCCACCCTCCACCCATTTGAATGGATAACATATTGGAAGGTACAAGGAAAGTTTAAATAAGTTAAATGAAAAATAAATAAGTCAATGAAAAAGATAACCTTAAAAAAGAGAGAGAACTCTTCAAAATATATTCCTTACTTCTGAGGATGGTGTCATGACGGGTACCAGGCTCTTACAAGCACTCTGTGTATTACTATCACACTAAAGGACTAGAGATTTTGAGACAACTGTCATATGACCCATTTTGGTTTATGCTCTGCATCCTAGGAGTCTGTTTTCTGTAGACTGTCTTATTAATTAACAATTAACTGGTGATTTATTGGTGGCATACTATTGAAGAACTCTGTGGTAGGAATGAACAGATAATATAAAAATGTATGAGCAGAAAAAAAAGATAGAATTAGTCACAAAAATCTTCTGAAAAAGTATAAGCTTTCTGTTTCACTTTCAAATATCCTTTTATGGAAAACTTTCCTTAAACTTGCTAATCTGAGTCCCTCAGTATATAAATTCTTAACTGGAAATCGGTTTTCAATATTGAGCATGTGCTAACATTTATCACACACTAGATTAGGGAATCAGAAACCCTGGTTGAAGTCCCAGCTCTACTGTTAGCAGCATGACCCAAGCTGAGCTGAGAAACCTCTCCAAGCTTTATTTACCCCACTTGTGAGTGGGGTTAACGAGCCCTGCCTGCTTGTTCTTCTTCCTGGACATTTGTCAGGTGTCAAATGGTAGCCTTTAAACTCCGTTTTCATTAACAGCCACATTCTACTGCTAATGATGATGATAAATGTAATAGCAAAATCATGGTAATTTTAATACAAAAAGCGTTACTCTGGAGTTGGGACAATATGTGGAGTGAAAGTGATGATAATCCGCAGGTATGGCCCAGAACAGTCACAGCGGTGGCTTCCCCTTGCTCCGTCTAGCCTGGAGCGAAGAGAATTCATCTCAGGACCTTCGGTTCCTGCATCGTAGAGTCTGCACAATGTGGATCTAGCCTGGTAGGTGTAGAGGCAGCAGTTTCCATGACTCCAATAAATTAACTAGTGTTCACGGATGTTTTGCAGCTGCCCTGGAAACAGGCTAGCAGTTTTGAAAAAGAATTGTTGCAGCCATGAAAAAGGTGTTGGTATCATGTGTGTGCATGTATAAAGCGTACTTTGAAAAACCTACCACTTCACCTGCACTGAATGCAACAATGCTAAGTTGTGCTCAGGTTTTTCTTTCTTTTTTTTCCATGTTGAACTTACTTTAACTGCTAACCTTTGCTTCTTCAGAATTCCGGCAGGTTAAACATTATTGTATAAATAGTGATGGCTTCTATATAAATAGCAAGTATCTTAATATAATGATACATATTTAAACCTCAGCCCCGAAAACTCAAAATTCAAGTAAACATTTACAAAAACACCGTAGCTTTAAAAGGAGAGGGTATTTGAACAGTTTTTATTTTATTGGTATTTGGCTAATATTAGAATTGAATGAAATTCCACTGTATAAAACAGTTATTCCTACTGTGGAAACCTCTTTATTTTTCCACAAGTCCTCAGAGTATTGCTTACTGAAATAACTAAGACCCTAATTGTAAGGTTTTAAGTAATTAGAGTTATTATTTGAATTATACATAGCAATACTGCACTCACAGACATTATTAGAAAATAAGATATCCCATATAAATTAATTTTCTGCAGTATGTCTCTATAAGTGCCTAAGCTACTTCACTATATTTGGGGGTGAGGGAGGCCTTTTGAAATATATTATGTAAGTCCCTGTCTACTTATTTCAGGGTTAATCCATTCTTAATGTTTCAAAATCATTATAAACATTAATTATTATGGTGTGTACAGTATGCTGTAATACAGGATGTCCTCAGAGTCTCTCTGCAGGTGTGGCAGGTTGTTTGCCCCTATGCTAAATGGCCCCGTGCTGCCATACTTTTTATCATTCTTTATCTCTTCTTTTAGAATTTATTGTTTCTTCTTGCACCTAAGAGCAAAACTCTGAACTCCTTTCTGCTGTGCTTTTTAAAATATATTTTATATACTGGAAAATCAGATATAAAGGTTTGCAAAATTGAGTCTTACGTAAGAGTAAATAGTCTCTGAATGAACACCCGAGAGACTTTTTAAGAACAGATACGAACTTTTAGTTTTTAAAATTTTAAAAAGTGGTATCTTTGCAGATCTTTCTTTCTGTTTTGTTTTCTTCCATGTTCCATGTCATAATGCTTTTGAATGAGAGGTCTCTAATTATGAAAAGTGGTATAGCAATTATTTATACTTCTTCAATAGTTCTAATTCAGTATTACTTAGATAACCATTTGCCTTGTGGATATGCTGGAACCTGCATACCTTCTACTAATCCTAATGATTATTTTTTGGTGTGTAAGCAAGGATAAGATTTTTTTAACTTCCTTTTTCAAATATCTCACATGGTGCCTCACCCACAGTCTGTTCCCAGAAAATATCTGATGATTAACTGAGATTTAAAAATAATTATCATGCACAAGCTACATACAAATGAAACTTTCTAAGAACTATACTTGTCTCTCATGTTCTAGAAAATGCTTATGTGCTTTTCACACTTTGGTTTAAAAAAAAAAAACAAGAAAGACCAAGTTGAGCATAGATGATAAAAAAAAATTGTAAAGGAGCCGAAAATTGAATTCTTCATAGATATGAATTCCAAGTACATCGCAGCTTTCCTATGGGATTATTTTGTTGATGGAGGAATTTGTAACTCATAATTAGAATCCCTTTAATTCATTCATTCATTCCAACAATAGCATTTATTGAATGCCTGCTGAGCCCCACCAGGAATGCACAGGCTTATCAGACACAATCTCAGGAAACAGACATTTTGGCCAGAATTTGAAGGTTGCTATGAGTCAGAGCCCAGCTGCCATA
Organism: Vulpes vulpes; assembly: GCF_048418805.1. Classification (NCBI taxonomy): domain Eukaryota; kingdom Metazoa; phylum Chordata; class Mammalia; order Carnivora; family Canidae; genus Vulpes; species Vulpes vulpes. The sequence continues at coordinate 65,240,603 of NC_132794.1, read as the reverse complement.
TGTTAGAAGCATTCCCCCAGCTAAAACTGAAAGCTTTAAAGTGAAGCTTAACTTGTTCTTAAACTAGCTTTGATTCCATTAGAACGATCCCAAATATTTCATGTTGTGGGAAGAAATCTGGAGAAGTGGTGTCATAATGTTTTCCTGTTCCCTGACAAGTCATTCAGTAGCCCTGTCCAAGATCATTTAAAATAGCCTGGAAATAATCAGAAGTGATGTGCCTCTGTGGAAAACACTTGCAGGATGCCTGTCGGCAAATGGTGTTTTAAACCTAGGTTTAATTTAGACGTGTTGTTAGGTTCCCTATAAGAATCCATGTGTTTAAAAAATGTCGTCTCAAGAAAAATTAATATAAATGTGAGTTAGGAAACAAGAAGGTTCCACATAAAATAATGATTCTTGATTTTACCTACCTGTTCTGCTGTGTAATCAAATGCACAAATGTAACATCTCTCCCTCCCTACCATTAGCTTCCTTTGTCAGTGAATCACCATGTTTTGCATGTACTGAAGACCAATAATCTTATATAGTGTCACTTAATCATATCTGATCATCATAATTTTGTAAGGCAATCATATGTATACATTTTCGGTGATGTAACCACTGCATTATTTATACAGCTTCTTTTCCACTGTATTTTACCATTTGTATTGTATCATTACCCTTAGTTGCACGCAGGAGGATTGTGATAATTTTATAGAAATTATTGATCTGAGGGGTGCCCGGCTGGCTTAGCACATGACTCTAGATCTTGGGGTTGTGAGGTTGAACCCCACGTTGGGTGTAAAGATTATCTAAAAATAAAATCTTAAAAAAAACAAATTATTGATTTTTATTCCCTGAAAACCTTAAGGGACATAATAGATCTTTTCAAGAAAATATTTCAGGTGGAATCATCACGCATTTATTAATTGCATTTAATTTTTTGTTTTATCAGGAATATTTGAAAGAGAAAATCTTGTTTTCAGAGAACACAAACTCTAATTTTGTTATTGAAAAATCACTTTCAAATATCCAGAAAATATTTTTGAAGTGGAACAGATAAATCATCAGTTCTTGTGAAGACATTTCATAGAATATGTGATGTATATAACCTTTGATCCTGAAGAGTGAAGTTAGATTGATAGAGTGAGAAAACATCTGCTTCTAAAGTGAATAATTCTCCAAACTATTTGGGTTTCCTAAGTACATACGACTAAATCCATGAAGAGTTGGTACTATCCGGATGGCTGAATAAACTCACTGTTCACACTGTTCATCGGTATATTTTGTGTTGCTCATCAACATCTAGTTTGTCTCATAAACCATTCCAATCCAATGACTATCGGACATTGCCAATGTGCCAGATACTAATGGTTTTAATGTTTCCTGTCCAACCTTTAAGGTCTTTAAAAATCTTGAAAGGTAGATAGATATTTTTTAAAGATTTTATTTATTTAATTGAGAGAGAGAGAGAGAGAGAGGGGCGGAGAGAGAGAGAGAGAGAACACAAGCAGGTGGAGGGGCAGAGGGAGAGGGAGAAGCAGACTCACCACTGAACAGGGAGCCAAACGCCAGGCTCAGTTCCAGGACCCTGAAACGATGACCTGAGTTGAAGTCAGATGCTAACTGACTGAGCCACCCAAGGTGCCCCAATAGGTATTTTTTTTATAAATTTATTTTTTATTGGTGTTCAATTTGCCAACATATAGAACAGCACCAGTGCTCATTCCGTCAAGTGCCCACCTCAGTGCCCGTCACCCAGTCACCCCCACCCCCCGCCCACCTCCCCCTCCACCACCCCGAGTTCGTTTCCCAGAGTTAGGAGCCTTTCATGTTCTGTCTCCCTTTCTGATATTTCCCACTCACTTTTTCTCCTTTCCCCTTTATTCCCTTTCACTATTTTTTTATATTCCCCAAATGAATGAGATCATATAATGTTTGTCCTTCTCCGATTGACTTATTTCACTCAGCGTAATACCCTCCAGTTCCATCCATGTCAAAGCAAATGGTGGGTATTTGTCGTTTCTAATGGCTCAGTAATATTCCATTGTATACATAAACCACATCTTCCTTATCCATTCATCTTTCGATGGACACCGAGGCTCCTTCCACAGTTTGGCTATTGTGGACATTGCTGCTATAAACATCGGGGTACAGGTGTCCCGGCGTTTCATTGCATCTGTATCTTTGGGGTAACCAATAGGTAGTGTTTTTCTAAATTTACAGAAAGGAAACCGAGGCTCAAGAACTCTAAGTAACTTGTTACCAGTCACATAGCCACCAGGTATTAGAACCAGGATAAGAAATAAGATTTTCCAACTCCAATTCCAGTTTTCTTTCCACCACACATACTGGTTTCAAAAGAAGTATTTATTTATTCAACAAATCTTTATCCATCAAATAATATATGCCAGGCACTGCTAAACCTTAGTGTTACTAGAGATGCAAAGGTGAGAAGATATATGAGTTCCCTGCCTCTTAGAGTCTGTAGTAAAGAAGACGTAAAAGAAAACAAATGATTACCAGGGAGAAAAATGGTATAAAGAATCAGGTTTACAGAAAGGGAAGAACAGAATGCCAGTGGGAACCCAAAGCTCATCTGATGGAGGCTGGCAGTTTGTCCAGGACTTCCTGAAGGCAGTGACATTTAAACTGATATTGTAGGATGGCAAAAAATGATAAATAGATAGATACATACATAGAGTTGATTCTCATTGTTGGCAGATTCTGTATTTGCAAATTTGCTCACTTACTAAAATTTGTTTATAATCCCCAAATCAATACTGGCTGCCATTTTCAGACTTGTTCACAGGGTGGAGTGTCCTGAGACACATCCCCAGCTAAGGTCTGATGAGGCGCTGCTCTGTCTTCTTGTCTCAGCTCTCATACTATAAATAAGTGTTCTTCTCACAGTTTACTTAGTGCTACGTTTTCCTGTTTTTTGTGCTTTTTGTTAGTGATCTTGCTATGTAAAATGGCCCTCAAGCATACTGCTGAAGTGCTGGCTAGTGTTCTCAAGTACAAGAAGGCTGTGACGTGCCTTACAAAGAAAATACATGTGAAATAAGTGTCATTCAGTGATGCTGGCTGTGAGTTCAATGTTCGTGAATGAACAGTATATCTCATATAACGTATCTTTAAACAAATACACAGAAAACAAGGTTATATATTGATGAGATGATAAAAAGGTTATGAGCATAGACTCACAGGAGTCTAACCCTATATTTCCCCTAGGGGCAAATGGTTCAATATTGGCTGCTTCAGTGGCCCTAGTGACTTTATAAAACCTAACTATGTCAAATAACAAAAACCGACAACATGTAGATAAATATCTGTCAACACCAAGTGCTGGTGTGGGTTTGGGACAACTAGAACTCAGACATTGCTAATAGGAATGCAAAATGGCACAGCTACTCTGGAAAACCATTTGGCATTTCTTATCATTGAACTTCTATATTCCATACACACTAGCAGTTCTATTCCTAGATGCTTATCCAGGTGAAATAAAAACTTACGTTTACACAAAAATCTGTACATGAATGTTAGCAACTTTATTTGTGAATGCTAAAAAGTGAAAACAGCCTAACTAACTATCCTTCAGTTAGGAAATGAATAAATTGGGAAGGAATATTACTGAATAATAGAAATAACAAATTATTGATATGTTCAACAACATGGGATGTATCTGAAATGCACCATGCCAAGTAGAAGAAACCAGAGGTAAAAAGCTACATAATATATTATTCCATTTAAGTGATATTATTTAGAGGCAAAACTATAGGGATACAAAACAGTTATGTGGTTGCCAGGGTTTGGGGAAGGGGAATACGTTGGCTATAGGGGAGCACAGGGGAACCTGGAGGAAAGGAGATGGAGCTTTTCTATATATCGATGGAGTTGGTGGTAATACAATCAATACCTTTATCAAACCTCGAAGAACTGTATGCTAAAAAGAACGTGTATTACGCTATATAAATTATACTTTAAAAAGAGATGTAAAAGCTGAGATTTGAATCTTGGATCAAAATACAATTCTTCTAGTTTGCCACAATAATATCAGAAAATACTATTTTGTACAGCATAGGGAATGTAGTCAATAAGATGGTAAAAACTTTGTTTGGTGGCAGATGGTGACTACACTTACCGTGGTGAGCCCTGAGTACTATATGGAATTCTTAAATCATTATGTTGTACACCTGAAACTAACATACCACTGTATGTTAATTATATTTCAATGAAGAAGAAAAAAGAAAGAAAATGCCATTAAAACAGAGAGTACTTCACGTGTTTTGCTATAGTTCTAGTTGATAAAACACTGTTTTATAAAATAAACACTGTGTAATTCATGTTACACTATGAATTGAGCAGTGGATGCTATGAACATATAAAAAAATGTTTTCTGGGATGCCTGAGTGGCTCAGCGGTTGAGCGTTTGCCTTTGGCCCAGGGCGTGATCCCGGGATCCGGGATCGAGCCCTGCATCGGGCTCCTTGCAAAGAGCCTGCTTCTCTCTCTGCCTGTGTCTCTGCCTCTCTCTCTCTCTCTCTCTCATGAATAAATAAATAAAATCTTTAATTTTTTTTTCTTTTCTCTTGTTTTTTAGTGCTTAAATTTAACCTAGTTCTTACTGGTTACAGGAAACAGTTTCTTACTGTTTCACAAACAGTGAAACCTGCGATCTAGGCTATAGTTCTAATATATGTAGTATTCATACTATGGCAAAGCTTTTGTATGATTTGAAATACTCAGTAAGATGGCATTTGACCTTAGAATAATAGAGAAGAAAATAAGACAATAGAAAAAACATGATAATGTCACTTGTCTTGCTTATATGTGATTATTTAATGGCAGGCAACTGTGAGACATAAATGGCTTATCTGCTCACATCCTTGGCAGTAGGAAGACCTACCCCCTGACCTCTTTGAGTGTCTTCCAATTCTGGTACTTCTCTATTTCACTCTTCCTTGTTTATAATGGCTTTGCCACATTCCCTCCATTGTATTTCAAGGAGCAAAGATGTAAATCAAGTCACCATTACATTCTAGCTTATAAAAGTCACCTTCACCATAAAATATGTACCTAGCCTTTGGAAGAATGAGCAAGTTGGGGTTTCTGAGGCTATTATTGTACTTAAGACTTTACAACAAATTGAATAATATATATCAGTAGCTTCTCAATAATGTGTACCATCACTTAAACAAGTCACTCTTTCTTGTATTATGACATTTTAAAAATTACTTTTATCTATATTTAAGATGTGTTCTCAAAATATCTGAAGACCGTATATGTACTATGTCTTTCTATAAATAAAAGGGTCATGCATGACTATAGTCAATAAATGTGGACAAAAATGTATTCAAATTTATTGAAAATTAAGTGACTGTGCTTAAGATTATTATACTATCAAGGCCATTTGTTAGGTGATTAAATAGGTGAAAGAAATGCTATACAATATATGTTGCAAAAACCATGAAAAGAGTAGCAATGATATGATTTAGAAAAGTGAAACCAGCAAATATCTCTATCTTATGCTTTTTAAGTAGAATAAGGTGAAATACAAAATTACCATTTTTTTTTTGTTTTCAACAGATCTTTTCTTTTGTTTGAAGTCTCTTAAAAGTGCAGTGTTGGCTCTTGTACTTTTTAGTTTCCTTGCAGCCCTATTGAACACTCCATTACCAATATTTGGAGTTGTTTAATTAACCCAAAACAAGAAAGAATTCCCCTTAAGAGTTAATGTGTAGCAAGTGTTTCTTAAATATACAAATGGCAACATTGTTTTCAAACAAGATAATTACCACTGTGTATAGTATGCTTCTTCATTAGTAAGTAATTAAATAATTTACTAAATTGTGCAATAATTCATAATGACACATGCTAACCCTGCTCAATTATAGAAGCTAGGGATTAAAGAATTTCTTGCACACATGCCTAAAATTTACTAGAGTGGTAATTTTTGATTCCTGAAGAAGTCAGCTTGCTGCTTTCAAAATACTGAGTAATGCTCAATTCAAGGAAAAATTTTTTTTAAAATTTTGAGAGTCATAACATAATGGTTCAGAGTGCATACCCTAGAATCGGTTTACAAAGGTTGTTCTTAAGGTTGCTTTTTGTTCCTGGCAAGTTACTTAATTTATTAGCCTTTTGTTCCTGGCAAGTTACTTAATTTCTCTATGCTCCAGTTTCCTCATCTGTAAAAAGAGAGTTTGGGGTGAATTAAGTGTTAAAAAGAGCATCAAATAAGTGCCTGTGACAGAGTAAGTCCCAAGGAATCGTTAACCCAATAAGAGAGGTAAAAGAAGCAAGTTGTATAATTATTAGAAAGCCCTTTTGATTTTGGAAAGTTATCTTTGGGGACATAAGGCTTAACTGGATACTCAAAATCTAATGTCGATTTTAGAGTCTTCTGATTTGAATGCCTAATTTAATCTACCTCCATCTTACAAAATGGAAGAGAAGAGCACTGAGTTTTTTTTTAAATGTGAATCGAACATAGAAGAATTTTCACATTTTTTATTAAAACAGAAGAACAAACCCAAATCTCTTCTTGTTTCAGTGCTCAAAGCATACTTCCCCAGTGCAGGACTGGACATAAATAATAGGTGTACTTCTGAGAGCAGAGACTTTTCTGATCAAACGCTGTCAGCCAAATGAATCCCATCCTATAAGCTGGAGCTTAAATGTGAGCATCAGAACCACTATTGACATGTGGCACAACTGTCTGAAATGTCAATAGTTATAAAATGAGTATTTCATAATGCAGAATAATTGATTACTCTGCTTGACTGAACAGAAACATATTTTCTCTGCGAAAGCAAAATAATGCCAGCATTTGCTCCTGGAACGCTCCTAGCTGCGAGACTCGGATTTCCCAATGAAGCCCACGTACTCTGCAGCCCTTGATCATGCATGACAAAAATAGAGGGAACCATCTGTAACTGCTTATCTTCTCTCCATTATTTGAAAATATATTTTTAAGATACTTCTTAAAAAATAAAATATGGCCTGTATACAAAGCATCTATATTAGAACTGTTGCAGATAATTTTCAGAACTTAAATGGGTGAGATACAAAATCAAATAACATTCAATTTATCTTGTTCATCCTGAAATGCCCTGCTTAGCTTTCACTCTGATGAAATAATACCCATTTCCAGTTTTATTCTTCCTCTGTGTGCTGTGATGTGGAACTCTTTTGCTCTATGTGTTTTATTAAGTGTAATTTAACTTTATGACTATCAAACCAACTATTAATCCTTACAATAAGACTATGAAATGGGTGAGCAGCAAAGAGATTTATTTTCTAGAGCACAATTCTCTTCTTCTGCCCTCAATTATGTTTTCAAAACTCATTCTTTGAGTGTATATATTTTGCAAAGGTCTGAGCTAGGCACTTTGAGGAAAAGCAGAAGAAATAGTAACAACCTACATTTTGAGCTTTCTCTACTCCTTGTCTTTATGTACTTTCTGTTGCTAGGAACCTTCACTACTAGTTTTGTAAAGTAAGAAATGCATTTTCTTTCTCTGTACTTTCATCCATGTTCTGCCCTCCTGTTATGATGTTCTGTATTCTTTTTCCTATCCACTAGATTCGATTTGTCTTTCAATGTTTAGATCAAATGGTAGCTCCTCCATGAAGTCCTCCTTCTCATCAAATTTAAGATGAACCCTGTACAAAGTTGCCCCTTGTACTCTTGGCTTGCATAGCACCTTATTTCTGGAACACTTATTCTGCTTTACATCATAGGTATGGCATTCATTTGCCTGCTGGAGGGCAAGCTCCTTGAGGGAAGGTCTGACATCTTAATCTTTTTCCTTCCCTCTCAATGTCCTGGCACACATTCTTTATAACACACAGATATTTACATGCTTCATTGGATGGGAGCTTCTGCTTTTACAGGAGATGAGACATAAGAAGGTGAGACCATGAGGCCCCTTAGACCAAGGGGTAATTTAATTTGTATTTACTTTGTATTCCCAATACTTAGGTACTTAATAAATGCTGGTTTAATACATACAAATACACACAGAGACACATGGTTTCAAAAGTGTAAAAAGCTTAGCAAAAGTGCATTCTAATAGTCATTTCAGCACGTCTTTATTAAGGTCAATAATTTATGCCAACCACAGGCTCTGTGTGTACCACAATGTAGGGGCTGGTGGGGACAGTGATGGTATTTCCACTCATAAGCCCTCCAAAGATGTTGTCACTCTATCCTTTCTTTAAAGTGTTTGATCCTCCCAGTAGCCCTTGAAGGTTATATTTGCCTTATTTCACATAAGAGGAAACATAGGTTTATTCAAATAAGTCAGCTAGGGAGTGGGATAAAGGTTGGTTCGGGACCTAGCTTTGTCTGATGTGAGAGCTCATTCGGCCATACCAGAGTTTGATGACACAGTGAAGGCCCCTTGGAGAGGTAAGTCGATGTAGTGCAGCAGAGAGAAAGGGATGCTGTTCCTAAGAAGTGGATAAGACGAGATCCTGCAAGTAGTTGTGGAGTGTGTGAGTTGCAGGAGTCCTGCAAGCTCTGTTCCCATTCTTTCACTTTATAGATGAGAGACCTGAGAGGTGGAATGACTTGCCCAAGGTGGCAAATTAAGTGTGAAACTTGAACCCAAGCTCCAGGTTCTGAGTTTGCTTCTATCGTTCATGTTCCTTTGACTAAAATATTATTTTCCAAATGGCCTGCTCTGTGCCATCTGCGGGAAGTGGGGTGAGCATACCCCACAGGAACACAAGGGGCGGAGGTCCTTCTGGCCTCTGCTGTGTATCTCCTTCCTCGCTGCCTTGGCAGGTGTGTGTGTGTGTATGTGTGTGTGTGTGTGTGTGTAGTGAGGCACCTGCTACCTACCTATTGTGTGGAGGTTGCTCACATCTGTATGCCTGTGAACTTCACCCTTCCCCTCATTGTGATCGTTACAAAACATCTTCCAGTTCTTGAATTTCCCAATAGATATATGAGAAATATGTGGTTCCAGAAATCTCAGAATCCCTTCACGATTGTCTCAATCCAGCCAAATCTTTCGCCTCCAACATCCCATTACACTAATAGTCACACTAATGATTTGGAGCCGTCTGTCAACTGTGAGGGGCAGAGTGCTGTGTAAACATCTTTTCAATGGACAACCAGACACTGCCTTCCTTTAGGGTTGCTCAGATGACTCAGGGAGCTGACTTCTCTATAGTTTTCAGAGCCAAAGTCAACTGATTAGTGAGGTTGTTCTTGTTTGATTCTTAGGACAATACCAGGAATACAATATGCATTCAGTGAATGTGCTTGATAATGTGAAATGTGTGTGTGTGTGTGTGTGTATGAATGAGTGTGTAAAATTGAAGATGTCTCTTGCCACCAAAGAACAGTGTATTTCACCATATTTCATGGGCTATGTATATGTATACACATGTACATTTACATCTACACCTATATTTGTTTTAAAATCATGGGTAGTGGGACACCTGGGTGGGCTCAGCAGTTTAGCGCCTGCCTTTGGCCCAGGGCATGATCCTGGATTCCCGGGATCGAATCCCACATCGGGCTCCCTGCATGGACCCTGCTTTTCTCTCTGCCTGTGTCTCTGCCTCTCTCTGTGTGTCTCTCATGAATGAATAAATAAACAAAATTTAAAATAAAATAAAATTATGAGTGACAAGCAAGCTCTATTAATCTGTTCATCCTCTCTCCCTTCCACTCATAAATAAGGGGGGCCTCTCTGTCACCCCTGGTTTCCAGATCTCACCAATATTATTCCATTTTATAAATGCTCCTTTATGAGGCACTGGCTCTTTCCAGAAAAACTAAGCAAGTCTGTGAAGTATTATAGGTAAGTTTGTGCCTTCTCTGTGGCTTTCCAAGTAATCTTAGTTAGAACTCTCTGGGTCTGACTCTATCTGGTCTATAGGAGACCTGCTTCTCTGGCTCTATGTCAGTCAGAATGGCCCAAGTCCTACAGATCACAGTGCAGTGGTGGCTAAGAATTCAGTTGAATCAAGCTGCCTAGGACCACATTAACCTTTCACTGATCCCTTTCTTGTTCAGCTAGAAAGAAATTAATTGAATTAGCAAGCTGCCACACTAGAGAGGGAAAATCAGGGCCTGGGTGAGACACAGAGCCAAAATGCTCTCTCATGTGCAGCAGCAGCAAACTTCAAAATCATCTTTGTGCTAGGAGCTCCTTGCCCACTCAGGATAAATCTGTTAATCCATTGGTTTGCCATTCTCCCCAATAGCAGCACTGTAGTGTGATTCAGGGTGGTATACCCCATTTGGTGGTATATTTCCACCATTTCCACCCCATTTTGTGGAAAACCGAATATACCCTCATATAAAGTATCATTTCCTTAATCTCTGAAAGTGGGAAGATTGGCACCAATTTTCTGATTACATGCCAGTCTAGATATCCTGTAGAAATACAGCAAGCTTTCCTCATAGACATTTGGGAACAACCTGGCATCAGAAGTGTCTCTCCACTTTCTTGCTAAGTGACAGATCAAATGTGAAACCCAGTATATAGGGACCCCATGTGGGGCTATTACCTTCTCTAAAGAACTCTGAATTCAATTACATGTGTTTATAAGTGTGCAGGGTGCCTTCCTTTTCTGAGATTAGCCAACAGAAACATTTGAATCAAAAAGTAATATATAACTTGGTTCTACCCATGGTAAAGAATTCCCATCCTGTTTAATTATCCTCATGTGAGCAATATTCTTTTTCTATTTTCTTTTCAGAACACTTGGTAAAAAAAAAAAAATTAATGGAAAGAATATATTGCTTAACACTGTTTTCCCCTATAGTAGGTACTCCATAAACATTTCCTACATGCTAATAATTATTCCTACATGTAAATATATAGTTGGTAAAGGTTTGCACTGAAATGTGCATCATTTATGGCTCAAATTTGGTAGTATTGGAGGGGGGATATGGATCCTTTCATTCCTGACTGGTTTATTTGGTGCAGGATTTATAATTCCATAGAAAGTTTGTATTTCAACGTTGTTTTGTTTGGTTTGGTTTTTTTTTAAGCAGCCTCTCATTTTTACTTTCAAAGTTTCATAAGAGCTTTGTGTTAATATAAAGAACAATATTATACCCTGGGTTAAAAGCTGAAGACATTTAATAGAGGCATGTATTACAAATAGCATCTAGCCACACAGGAAGGTTAAGACTTAATATCTGAAATTCGGTCGCTCATTATTTGTAGAACCAGAATGAAATACATTTCCAAGGGCTAAGGTCAGTATTACATTATCCTGGAAATGTCTTTGTTGAATAAATGTGTAAATATTTCAAATAAGTATTATGAGATTACATTTCTATTGGGGACATTATCTATAGGATGACTGATTCTACTACTTGTAATTGCAGGAGCACACATGTCACGTTACATGTCATTCCCGATTACCGATTTCATTTGAAATGGTCTGGAAATAAATACCGATTACTAGTAATGTAAGACTATTTACCTTGGAGTCAGATGTCTGACAGGCACGCTAGAGCTAATGGATTTGGTCATTTTCAAAGCATTGTTTTCTCAAACAGGATATTGTTTTAAAGCAACATTGTGATTTTTCAAGGATTGTGTTATCTGGATTCATTTGCAATGAGTATGAAGAACATAACCTATTAACATGCAGTCCCTGACATCTTTCCATCCCTCAGTGGTACAAAGGAAATAAAGTTGGACCTCGGACCTACCTACTGGATAGCTTGGCTTTGCTCTTCCTTGTCATGAAGTGCTTAGGACAAGGGAAATCAAGAATCAAATATGAAGGATGGTGTCAATGTAGCTGAGGGGCGTTGCCTCATTGGGAGATACAGTTGCATCATGGGAAGGTGGTGTGATTTAATTTCATAATTGTAAACATCACAGTGGGTATGGTTGATTCATTTGAAACTCTTGTCCATTTTGCTATGGCTGGACAGCTGAATTAACATGGGTAGGTCTTGGCTTCCCACTTTCATAATTTCTTGTTTTTGTGGTTTTATTTGAAAAAAATCTAAAGGAAAAACTCTGTTAGGATGGCTTTAGCTGAAATCAAACTCTTATTAAGCTAGGGATTGATTTAAATTAGGATGAATTTTTCTGACCTTCTAAGTCAGGACTGTGTAAATTTTGCCTTGAAAAGGAGGCTGGGGAAGGTGGGGAGTATATGAATCCTAGTTTTCTACAGAGCTGATTGTCTGCCTGCGTTTTTAAATCATAGCTCAACTCAGGGGCCAGGACAACTCAGTTATATGGGGGGGAAAATGCTAAGACTCTCCTTATTTAATCAGCATGAAGGCATCAGCTAATAACTAATATTTTAAGTTGTAAATGGAAATACAGACCATCAGAAAAGAAAGCGGAACTGAAGCTGTGTGAAGGAACAGTAGCAGGTATGCAAACTGGGCTTTTGAGATTTTTGTGCCATTATAGTCAATGTTATGGACATCCTGGCAAAATTTTAAATAATGCAAACTCTGGGTATGAAGCATCTGAAGTTCGTCCTGAAGAGATTCGTCTGATAATACTGTCAACACTTAAGTTCCCATAGGCCAGGAAAAAAGGGATTTAGCTTCGAAGTCCAGAGGGAATTAAGTTTCAATCTTAAAATTTACAAAGTCTGCCTTTGAGAGGTATTTATGTTTTCCTGCCCAAGGTGCCACGACGTTCTTGAGTGTGAAAACCAGAATCTTTCCCACCTGTAGATGGGTTCTCTGGCGAGAGTGATGGATGCGGAAGAGCCTGGGAATTTGGTGGCTCAAACCAGCTGGCGATTGGATTGTCGTTGAGGTGACTCACAGAGCGTTAGTTTTCTGCTCTCCTTCCAGGTGACAGTGTTCCTGGGGGAAGGAAGGGGAGAGGGGAAGCTGGTGTGATGGAGAGGACCAGCATCCGTGTGCGCGGAGTCCCCCTGCCCTGGCCGAGTCCCCCGGGGACGCTGCGCCCCCCGGGAAGGTCCGGGCGACGGCGACCTCCACGGCCCCGCAGGCGACCCCCCTACCTTCCCAACTGGGCGCCGGGGCGCTCTGGGCAATGAGGGTGGCCGCGGTCCCCCCACCCCACCCCCGGGCCAGGCCCCTCTTTTCCACCGACGAGCTGGAGTATTCGACGCCCCGGCAGCTCGGGAAGGGGAGCGGGAGGGCGGGAGGGCGGGGTGGGCTGGCGCGGCCCCTGCCCCGCGGCGTGGGCGCGGGAGGTGGCGGGGCGCGCGCTCAGGGGGCCTGCGCGCGTAGAGCACCCCGGCGCCCACGGGTGCCCTGCGAGGCGAGGAGAAGGCTGGGGGCCTGGGCGCGGGCCGGGGGCGCGGCAGGGCAGCGCAGGGCCGGGGCGCGCCCGCCCGGCCGCCGCCGCTCACCTGCCCGCGGGGGCGGGGCGGGGCGGGGCGCGGCGCCGGGGCGCGCCCGCCTCGCGCCTCCCGCCTCCCGCCTCCCGCCTCGCGCCTCCCGCCTCCCGCCTCCCGCCTCCCGCCTCCCGCCCGGGGAGGAAGCGGAGGGGCGCGGTGTAAACAGAGCGGCGGCCGTGATGTCAGCCGGTCACATGGAGCCTCTTATGGCTCGGGATGGCTCTCGGCGGGCGGGCAGCTGCGGCAGCTGCTGCTGTGGCTCGGGCGGCGGCGGCGCGGCGGCGGCAGAGGGGGCTCCGGGGTCGGACCGTCGGCTCTCCCTGCGCTCTCCGCACCGCGGCTTAAATGATGTATTTTGTGATCGCAGCGATGAAAGGTGAGCCGGAGCCCCGCCGGGGCCGGGTGGGCTGGCTGCTCGGGGGGCGGGGAGGAGGGCGCGCAGGGGGAGGGGTGGGCGCGCCTGCCCGAGCGCACGTACCGCCCGGGGCTGGGCGCGGGAGCCCCGCCAGGGCCTCCTGGGCCTCGGCGGCGGCGCCACCTGAGCCGGGCCGCGGGCCCCGCCTGCCTCCTGGAGGGGGCGAGGGGGCGAGGGGGCGAGGGGGCGAGGGCGCGCGGGCTGGACCCCCTCGCCCGCCCCCTCCGGCCGCTGTCAGCCGCCCGGGTCCGCCTGGCACCCGGCGGGGCCCTCGGAACAAAGTTTGCAGGGAGCCGCGGCGCTCCTGGGAGGCGGGGGCGGCCGGGGAGCTCGGGGGCGGCCGGGGGCGCACCCCGGACAGCTCCGGCCTACGCGGGAGGGCGCAGCGGCCGGGCCGGGCGGTGCGCGCGCGCCGACGCTAGGTCACCCCGGGGGCCGGGCAGCGCCCCGGGCCGTGCGCCCTGCCCCCCGGCGGCGGCCGCAGGCCCCGAGCGCCCGGGCCCGTCCGGCTCCGCGTCCCGCCGCGGCTACTTCTGAAAGCGCCCGGGCCCGGGCGCCTCGGGCTCTCGGAGCGCGCCGGGACTCCCGGGCTGCCGCCCGCAGCCGCAGCGCACCCCCCGCGCCCCCATACTTGGGGCCGCGGAGGGACGTGGGGAGGCCTCGCCCGCAGGAGCCTCGGCCGCGGTGGGAGTGCGACGGCGGCGAGGGCCCACGCGCGCGGGTGGGTCGCGCCCCGGGTCCCCCCGCCCGGGCCTCCGCCCGCGTCGGGCTGGTGGGGAGGGGCCCAGCCGGGGAGGGGCCAGCCGGGGAGGGGGCCAGCCGGGGAGGGGGCCGACTCGAGGCCTTGCCGGGGGAGCGGAGAGAGGCCGAGGCAAGTCAGGGAAGTTTCTCGTGGGAAAGCCAAAGTTGGGAGGCGTGCAGCAAGTCGCCGGTGCGGCCCGGAGCTGGCGGGCCCCGCTCCTCGGACTCCTGCGCACAGCCCCGGAGGAGCTGGCCCGGCCGCTCGTGCCGCCCGCGCGCCCGCAGGTGCCCCCCGGGAGGTGGTCGACGCGCGCGGCCGCGGGGAGCGGGGGCAGCGGGGGCAGCGGGGGCAGCGGGGGCAGCGGGGGCAGCGGGGGCAGCGGGCTTCGAGCCCCGGGAGCCTGCGGCGCGCCGGGCCCCCTGGTGCGCAGCGGTTTTGCAGCCCCAGAGCGACCTGCGGCGCTGCCCGTCGGCGCGGGCCGGGAGCTCGGAGGCCGCTGGGGAGCCCGAGGCTTGGCTGCAGCCCGCGACGAGGGACCCCACTTCGGGGTCCGAGCTGCGTTTACTTTCGGTTCACCGAGCTTTGCCTCTCTCCGCGGGAGCTTGGGTGGCATCTCTTGTGTCAATCATTAACAGGCCGAAACGTGCCGGACGCTCGGATGAGCTGCTTGAGACCGAATCTTTCTGTACGACGTACCGACGGGCTAACATTTTCTGTCTTCCCCTCGTGGCTTTCGGAAAACGAGAGTCAATCATTTTTAGAATAAGCGACTGATGGAGGGGGAAAACCTCCTTGTGATGCACGTTCTTAAAGCACTTAACATCCTTCTGTAAGGAAAAAAATGTTTTTCCTACCGACTTTTTTTTTTTTTTTTTGGTAAAAGAAATCTATGCTCCCCTCTTCCCCTCAAAAAACTTTTATGCTATTTCCTGCGTTTTATTAATGCTGCAAGAGTAAAACGACTCAAATAGCCTTTGTAGTCAAGACATCTTCTTCTGGCTTTTTTTTTTTTTTTTTTTTTTACTCCCCTTTAAGTTATAAAATAGGTTTTGCTACTTGGAAGATGTCAGTGCCAGTCTTTTATCCATTTTACGTAATATGATTTGTGTTGATTGGGGGGAAAGGTGAAAATCTAAAACTGTTTCCCCCAATAAACAGTAACCACCAGACAATAAGGAAAAAATATTTTTAATGCTTTAATCTAATGTTGATGCTTCCCAGTACGTAGGATTTTGCTTTTGTAGCTCTAGCACAAAGTTAGGTACTATCCCTTACTAATAGAGTCATAAGAATCACACAAACACCAACATCCCCCAAAAGCTGTAGCCCACACATTTGTCTTGGAGTGACCTCTGGCTGCCATTAGATAATAGATTCATAGTAATGTGCTTTGAGAAAAGTAGCTCAGAAGTACTGGCAATGCAGCTTTTCTATAAGCATGAGAGAGAGAGAAATAGAATGCATCTGGACAATTAGAATATTTCATTTCCAATATCATAACATCCTGTGTTTTAATGGGATTATCTCGCTTTGGTGCAAATTTAAACTGAAGAAAAATAGTTTGTGGGAAAATGAGGAATGCTGTAAATGTTTCCATATCAGATTTAAGGGGAAAAAAACTGGCCCAGAATCATATTAAATACTTCCCTACTGCCTCTTATTTTTAATAGTTAAATTGGTTCCATATGTAAGAGAGTTTGTATAATTAGATTTTTCATGCAAAACAGAAATACTCTTTATAAAATAGCTTTTTCGTACATGTATGCATGTGGATGGGGGAGGAGGGAACAAGCGACCATAAAAGAGAAACATTCTCTTTGTTGGCTGATTACTTATGTTTTTTAAACATCATTAAATCAGGCCTTTTGAACTCACCAAAGAAGAAAATCCTTCCTCTGTGTTAGTTGTCAAATAAGTTTAGGCTTAAAGTGGTTTCATGCTTAGAAGTAATAAATCTTCATTTAAGCAACTCTAGTCTCATCCTTCAGTTTTGTTTTTGTTTAATTAACAACAAAATTCCGATACCATTTGGATTGCTTCTTGGGCAAACGGAGAGAGCCAAGCGATAACATTTATGATCAGGGGAGCACTTGTTCTGCTCATCATAAAAGTGCATTGCCCGAATGTCAGGCGGCAGCCGAGCGCTGAAAGGAAATGCAAGGGCTTCATCAGTTTCCGTAGATTATATGCCCCTTTCTTCATGAGTGCTCAGCCTATGCTCATGTAAATGGAGTTAGAGTGAAGAGAGGCTTACAGAGAATTTCTGTCCCATAATAGATTCTTTCCCCCAGCACAATTCATGTGCAAATGCAAAACCTCACCTTCCTGCTTTGAAAAATACTTTATGTGTTGGTGATTAGTAGTATTTCCAACTCGCATAAATTTGATTTTATACTTTTGAAAAATTTGGCCTTTCTTTTTTACCCAATGAAATGTGAATTTATCCCTGGTCTTATTTCAAGCACCCCGTCCATGGTGTCCGTGAGCAGGGATATTTGTCCCATTTTTGTGACCTTTGGTGGATAGGATTGGGAGAAGGGTGATGGCTGGATCTTGGAAGGAGAAAACCCAAAGGGCTGTGCCACCAGACAGAGTTCATCGGGCAAGGAGGGGTCAGTTCTTTTAAAGACAAAGAGGATCTCTGAATCCATCTGTCCATGGGAGGAGAGGGGAGCTCAGACCCTCTGTGAAGTAGAGAATATTTTTAAAGCACTGTTTTCTTGAGTAGCTCCTTAAATTTATAAATTTGAATCACATCACGTGAAATGCAAAGCAGCACCCTACTCGAATAGACCACTTTGCCCTCAATTTGCATTGAGTACCATATAGTTTCTTTGATGCTGCCCAGTTATAAAATAATACAATTTCTAAATGGAAGTAGTTTGATAGATGGACGGACGGACAGACTGACGGATGGATGGATAGATAGAATGAATATGATTTATATCTTAGGGGTTATTTTATAACTAGTAGATAAATTAGTAAATATATGTTAATAGTTCTCACTACACTCCTTTTTCTCTCACCTTTCCCTTCCAGCCAAATGAATCACAATGAAATGGATGAGATCAGCAAGTAGATAATTGCAAAGTACCTGCAATAGCACCCAGCCACTTTGTAATTTGCTCAGGGGCCTCTAAGAAAATAATATTTACAAATGACCATTTACAAAGAGAAAAAGTTACTGGAGAGAGGGATAGATCGATCTGCAGAGGTAGAGTTGGGAGTTCAGTTTCCTTAAAATTCCCTTAAATTATTTTAGTCATCAATAAAACACATTACATGGAACAAATCTAAATACTTCGTCATGGAAGTGTTTTCTGATGCGTTCTAAATATTCATAGTGCTTATTAGTAAGAAATCAAGGCTGCTTTAATCTACATATTTCATATTTAGTAAGTATTAAAACCATAATTAGACTCTCAGAATCAGCAGCTACACCATGTGTGTGTTTCTCTGCTTTAAAAAAAAGAAAAAAGGATAATTTGGAAAGATCCACCAATGACAACAAAACAAGTATGAATTGACATTTGACGTTATCTCAAAAGACCACGTTATGGGGAACGGAGAAGTTTCCTCTCTCCCCTTCTAGATCCTCCACTGAGGATACCTCCCTTCCACCCCAGCCTCTGAGTCATGGACTTAGAGATTCATAGTCAAGAGTTTTTTGTATTTGTTAGTATGCATGCTTTTTCCGTAAATTGTCAGAGTAGTATGTCTAGAGATAAGAGATCTAAATAGGCCAATAATAGCATCATATTAGCCCATGGACAAAACTGCAAGAAAGCAGTTGAAAACTTTTATTTCTGGGTTTTCTTTTTAAAGTGATATTTGTTAGCCCTCATCATACTATAAGGAGGTAATGTGATAATTTTAAAACCTTTGTTCCTGTGAGTATGAAAAGCCATGTCCATCTTATTTCCTAGGTTTGCCAGGGATTTCATTTTTTGATTTTTATTTTATTGCCTCTGAAGTTTACTAGGCATTTCGTAAATACATAGATGGATGAGTTAATCTATATTTGTTTTGTGCTTTATGTTTTACAAACATTCTTATCTCATTTAATCCTGTGGAGAGTCACTGATACTCTCATGGGTTTTTGTTGGACAAAAGTGAAGCTCATAGTGGGCATTGCTGTGTAGCCAAGCTCTTCCAGCTGATAAATAGTGAAGCAAGGACTAGAGCCCTAATTTCTACTATTTTCATGCTGCCTCCCCTGGAGGAAGCTGTGAAAATGTCCCGGATATAACTTTGTCTCTAGTTACTGAAAATTATAACTCTGGCATTTATAAGAGAAAAAAATAGATTCAATTATGTAATGCTTTGCTGAGCCTAATATCTTTAAATTACTATTTAATAAAATCAATTTGGTACAAATGGGGTTATTCTTATTTGCTCATCATTAGCTTTCTTCATCCATGATTTTCATTAAGTCTGCTTGTTAAAAGAGGGTGAAATGTAAGCATTACTTTCCTAAAGAACACAGATTACTATGAAGTGCAGCTAACCTGTATAACCTATCTCCATTATGATAGAATTGAGCTGGTGATTTATCTGTATGTGTTCCACTTATCTTTAGGCAAAGGGAGCATTCACAATTGCATCTTCTAATTTTAATACGCCTTTATGTAGAAAGCTGATGAATCCTTGGGCTTTTGAGTGCTGATCTGGTTGTTTCCATGACACCTAAGGGGCATGATTGTGGATGTACTCTTGAGAAATCTGTTGTCTTTTAGAAAATCACACGAGAGTGAAAGTTTCCAAGTAGATAGATCTGCAAAAGCTCATTTCTTGATGGGTGTTTACTTTTCTGGGGACTGGCTTGAGATGTGTTTGCCTGAAAGCAAATCAACATTATTTCACAGAGTCTTGGGGAGAGAAGAAACCTTAAAAGTCACTTGGATAGATCTCAGACCCTTGAGATAGCACTCAAAAGTCTTATTGGCATTTGGTTCTCCACGGCATTCCTGCCAAATGGCTGTCTGGTTATATACTTGAACACCTCTTATGATGGGAAACTCACTATTGTAGCTTATTCCGTCTTGAATTAGAGAATTCATATATCAAGCATAAATCTCTTCTTTATATTTTTAATCCCTCGGTTCTTATCCTTTCTTTTGGGGCTGTGTAGAACATATTTCATCCATCTTTCAAGTGAAAGATTGCAGCTATTTGAAGACTACCAGTATGAAACACACACAGCTCTAACCTTAATCTTTGCTGTCCCTCTCTACTGCAGTGGTTCCTGGCCAGCCTTCCTGCAATCTTGGTCAGTTCTTCCTCAGGCATACTTACTACGTTTGTCTAGAACCTCTGGAAATTTTGTGCCCAAGAGTGGAACCCGAGTACTAGGGTATGATATGACTGACTCAGCACTTAACCTGCCACGTAGTAAAGAGTAAAGATTTTCCAATTTTGTTTTCAATGTTTACAGATACAGAGGCTAGGCTGTGTCTTTCGGCCATCGCATGACCCATCTGTGTGATATCATTGTCATTTGTGAAAGTGGACTTTCGGCCTATTTAGAAATGCTTTTAGGTGAACTGACGTTGGCTGTTACATATCTAGGAAAATCAGAGATATTCCAAAAATAATTAATGGAACATGAGAAGCATTTATGAGGTGTTTTCCTCCAGTGTACTCTCAGATCTGAGATAAGGCTGCCCTCTAGTGGTTCCTTATTATTTGGGGAAAGCTAAAAGCCTTAATGGTGCCAGTGAATTTCCCATCAGGCTAGTGGAGCGGGTCAAAGGTTGAAATTATTTTCTCACTTGCTGTGGGGCATTCTTCATCAGATTCCAAAGTGTAATGCATTGCTTTAAATGGCTCTTAGCAGTGTAACTGTGGTGGAGATAATGAGTCTCAAAAGTTTGCTTGGAAGATAGTAAGGGAAGTTTTGAAGCTGAAGCATAAAATTCTGTTTGGCTGCATATTAAATTTTAAAATATAAATGAGACTTGGTTTGTGAGTAGACAATTATTGTGACGTCTGTGGTGATCATTGTAATTTTTTCTTTTAGTTTCAATCGTAATTCTTTCCCCCAGCCCTCAAATAAAATTTAAAAAGAGATTGTCACTTTGATCAGCATTTTCCCTTTTTAAATCTAGAGCTATTTTTTTTTCCAAAAAAAAAAAAGATAAACACTTAGGAAGAAACTATTTTAGCTTTTTTTGGCAATAAAATAATTGTAAGCATAGATGCAAAACTATTAAGCACTTGATTTAAGAAGACTTATGGTTAGATCATTTGATTCATCTAAGTGTAGGCAGTTTGCCCAAAATGTACAGAATATGTTACATAGGTTTTTAGAACACTGTATAGAGTTTATGCTTAAACACTGCACAAAAATAGAAATAAGAATATGTTTCTGTAATTTTTAGGATTAATAGGTAATACAAATGAATTGTAGGCTCAAATTTTGGTGCTGTATCAAGTGTGAAACAATCATAAAACAATCTGATTTCTGTATTGGAATCAGAGAAATAGGTATTGATCCTTAAATGTCATTTAAGGAAATGATGCCTTGCAGAAGAATGAGAATACAGGTTTATATGATTTTTTTCATTGCTCAAGAAGTCAAGGCTTCAGAGCTGGGCAGGAGTAACCAGGATAATAATAATGATAGGTAATCACCAAGATTTTAAAGGATGACAGTGTTCACTTGTTCCTACTGGAAAGGTGAAATTGCATCTTTATGTGAAAAACAAGGAGAGGGGGAGAAAGCAAGGAAAACCTGCTGTTTAAACTTTTCCATCATAGAAATAAGATAGTGGTTCAGAAGTGAAGACTTGTGGTTAAGTTTCAGATCAGTTATTGAAGCAAACCGTTTTTTAAACTACGCCACCCAGAAGTGTGATTCTTTCACCACATGACAAATACTCTTTTTCATAGAATGTTATTTTCATTTTTCAGTTGTTGGGGTTCCCCCCCCCCATTCTTTTATTTGTTTATTTCATGGCAAATCTTGTGCAGAACATGGGGCATAAATAATTTGTTTCAGCAAATACTTATTAATTGCCTACTGTGTGCTAGATTATACAGGTGCCACCTGCATGCCTTTAAAAAGCTGAGACACCTTCCGCCCAGTTGTGTCTCTTAAGCCGTGAATCAGCGTCTCAAAAATCCACTGAGAGATTGGCAGCCACACTTAGCTAGAGAAGGCTGCTTTAAGACAGTTGCTCTTACAGGTTTGCAGCTTCTGTGAACTATATGCCATTTAAAATAAAAGAATTTGTGACACACACGATGAAATGTTACTGTAACTAGATAAAGCCAATCATTATACTTACATGTGGACAGGATTTCCCTCCAAATAAGCCATAGGTTAGTTCTAAAATCCTGCCTAAAGTAGTAGTTCTGAAACCTTAGAGTACAATTCCTACCCCAGAGAGTCTGTCCAAAAGGCAGATTCTTAGGTCCCAGCTAGAGAGAGCCTGACTCTGTCAGTTTAATTCTCCTGGCCCAGGAAGGCGTGTGTTTAAAAGTGTCTCAGGTGTTTTCGATTCAAAGGGTCCTTTCGCTTTGTGAAGCCTTGTCCTCACCTTCCAGAGCTGGGATGGACACCGGGTCCTCTAGCCCTTCAGCGGTTCCTGAATATTATTGATTTTCACAGTCAACTGGGAAACATTTAAAAAATAAACTCCCATGTTCCATCACCACCTGTGTGCATACTGCTTCCAATTGTCTGGGGTGAGACCAAAGAACTTAACTGTAAAGACTTTTCTTGTAAAAGATCGAGAATCTGGCAAGTTTGGGAAGCATTGCTCTGGTCTTATCCAATGCAGAGAGTGAAGCTCAGAAAGGTAAATGGTATTAGGATAAGCACAAGCTTTCCTTTAGTCCACCAAATCTCCTTCCAGGATGCAAGAGATGCCCAACATGAGCCATTTCTGCCATTCTTTGGATGTTGTTAACACACTAGAAATACTCTTCTGATTACCTTGGCCCTTCTATACCAGCGTGTGGGACAAAGTGAGCATACTCCAAATCTGCTACCCCAAGTGGCCCAAACAGGCAAAACACCCTGAGACTGGTATGGGAGGTGCCAATGATACTTTCCAAACACTGTATGCCTTTTCTGCATAAATCTTCCTGGGGAGCTCTGGCCTTCTGGCATTTAGTGAACCCCGGGGCTGGGTCTTGCCACCATTTTGGCCACTCAGTAGGGGTAGGCTGGGGATTGTGTGACAGGGGTCAAGGCCAACTCCAGTGGAAACAGTAATGTGTTTTCTATGTTGCTTTTTCCAGCAATAAAGTTTTTAACACTCTTGCAGCCTCATCAGTGCTTCCTATTTACAAGTGTTTCTCAGATCCTGTGCACCTGGCCACCTGGCAGTTCTCCCCACTTCCAGGCACTGGAGGTAGCTAAATATGAATGAGGCAGATACAACACTGCCTTCAGACAGCTTAGATTTCTAGTCTGGTGAAACAGATAAAAGCAGAACTGCTCTGGTTGATGCAGAGGGAAGCCTACCCCCTTCCTCACCACAACTGCAGATACTCCTCTTTCTTTGGAAAATGGTAGTGTGAAATCTCACTCTTGTGGCAGGTATGATGCTGTGGACTCTAGGAGCCGCAGTGAACACAGTGGGCTTTGTCTCCGGCTTTTGCAAGTATACATCCTGGTGGGAAGAGGTAGATAAAACCTAAGTAAACACATAGATGAACTAGATAAGAACAGACAGTGACAACAGGTATGCTAACAGGCAAACAGTGTGTGATGGCTTAGAAATGTGTATGGCCTCATGGATGAATGTCTGGGAACACAATCCAAGAATTTTTTCCAATGAATGGTGAATGACTCGAAGGAGTTTAGAGGTCTTCTGGTCCCTTAATTCTCAACCTTGTCTGCACAGTAGGCTGTCTAGAGAGTTTTTTAAAGATACTCAAGCCCAGGCTGCACTCTTAGAGGCTCTGATTTTATTGCTTTGAGGTGGGGCTCAAGTATTGTTAATTTTTTAAGCTGCCCATGATTCTGATTTAGAAACCTCTGAAGTCCAACACCCTTACTTTACACATGAGTCACTTGCCCCCAGTGCAAGGAACCAACATTGGATGGTGGAAACCACCCTGCTTCGTGTGGAGTGGGGGCAGATGTGGGTTCTTCTCCCAGATCTAGTACTCAAATAACTGTCAGATTACCTCAGTTGCTTGCTTCCCCCATTTATTAGATTAGACTTGATAGCCATTGAGGTCTTTTCCAGATCTCCCATTTGATGAAATATTTCTGTTAAAACTGAAAGATGGTCTGGTTTCTTCTTCAAGACTTGGAGGAAACAGATGAATGCCTTCTAGTTTCCTTATCCCTCGTCTCAACCCTTAATTGCTATAGATGCCTCAATCAGCTAGTCAGTTCATTTCAGAAGTGACAATTTAAGGTAGAAAAAAAATGATTACTTTTAGCCAACTCTTTAAATAAATTTAAGAACAAACTAGCTTCCATTAATATTAATAATAAATATGCCCAGATTTAGTTCCGGTAAATTACAAAAATACCTTATTTATCAAATTCTATCCGAGAGCCTTTTCCATTTTTGATGGTTGCGTTAAAACCAAGGAGGTTAGGGGCAGGGAGGTTGCGTAAAAATGGAAACCCTGGAAGAGTCTTGACTATTGCATACCACAGTAATTTTATTCCTTACCAAATATTCCAGGCCAGAAACCCAACAAAATTGAGTCTTTCCTAATGTAATGTTTGCAGTTTATTAGCAATCGGAAACAGTGTATCTCCTATATTGCCAGCTTACAAAGGGAAAATAACAGAACTCCGCTCTATCATGAAAAACAAACTCATTGTGCTTCCTCATTAGAGATCCAGTATCTCTAAGAACTTGGGTTTCATTGAAACATTTATTCAGAAAGGTAGCAGTTCATTATAAACCAGGCTGGCGTGATGTAAGCACCTTAACTTTATTTCCTTTTTGTGTGGAATGTCCCAGTAGGTTTTGATAATATTCAGCAGTTCCAGAAGTGATAAAGGAGCTTGAGAAGTAAATCTGATGGGAGCTGGTAAATGAAATTAGAACCGTGTCTTTTTCAATAGAGCATTTTAAAGATGAGCGTACTGCCTATTTTGTGTGTATATATCTAAGAAATTGTACACACATCGTATACTAAGCCATATGTTTGCCCCAGACATTAAATTATGAAAAATCATCTTCTAACTTACATTGCGTCCCTAATCAGAAGCAAGCAGCTTCTGAAAACGATACTGTTTAATAAAATAATTGGTTTGGGAGAAAGAAATCTATTTCAAAAGCAGTATTTCCATCACAAGCAAAATCATGCGGAACAGAAGTGTTTTGTTTCCACCATTGCAGAGAAACAAAGTTGTTTAAGATGAGTTAAGATGTCTCGAAGTTTTGGCCGACTTTCTGAGCCTCCTGCTGCTGTCGCATTCAGAATCCCTTTTAAAGTGGCTTGGAAGTTTCTCTGTGATTTCAATGGCCGCTTAGGGGAAATATTGGCTAAACTACTCATTTTGACTTGTTAAGATGGCTTGAGCGTTTTCAGAATGTTTTCATTTGCTAGAAATATGTTTTGTGCTCAGGCTTCTCTTGTTGAAGGAGGTTGGTTACCAGCCATCTGATGACGCCTCGGGGTGTTTACAGAAAATGTGGGTGCTGTAGTTATATTTGAGCACAGCCCTCCCCCCCCACAAAGATAGTGTGGTAATCAGCAGGAATGGGAAAACATGTATTTAAGGATTGATGCTTGTAAAAGGGGTGCTGTAAAGAAACATGGTTGTTCAGATGTAAGAAATGACTGACAGCTCTCCTTGTAGGCATGCTAGTAACAATAAAGTCTAGAAGTTCAACATCAAAGCGATCACAGCTTACTCCACCAGTGACTTGCACATCAAAGAGGGGAGTGCAAGACAAAGGAAGTGCACTGAGGTATGTTTCTGCCTCATAGCCAGATGCTCAGGGGGAGCTCCCGTAGCTCCTTTCATGAATGCAAAGTGATTTTTTGCAGATCAGCGTCTTCATTACATAAATGACCGGGAATATATATATAAAAAAAGCAGGGCAAACGAATGCCACAATTGCTCCCCATCACTTTAAGTTTGGTTAGGAAAGACTCATTGCCCAAGAAATTGGTCTGATTTCCTTAAGCAACGAATTCTATAGCGGTGTGGGCAGCTCTGACTTCACCTAATAGAATACAGGCAATTATTCACAAAATAAGAGAGTACAAATTGGATACATTTCCAGTCGGTTGTTTTGAATTATGCTTGAGAACATAAAACAGACCTAAGTTTGTGGAGTTACTCTCTCTTGTTTGCTTTTTACTTTTTTTTTTTTTTTAATTAACCTTGTGGGTGGATTTTTGCTGAATCAGGTGTGCATTACTTAACAGGTGTGTGTGATAATGAAATTTGGACCTGTTAAACCGGCTCTTAATTAATCACCAGATCTGTACCTCAGTTTTATAAATCAAATGGCTTCTACTACAAAATCCAAAATGCCAAAAGTAGAACAAGAGTCTAGATGTGACTCCCCCCACCACCACCACACACACTTAATATTAAATTGAAAATAAAACTAACCATGCAAGTATTATGGGTGATTTAAAATAATGTGCCTTTTTTTTTTTTGCTTGCCTTTGAAATTTGAAGTTCTTTTATAGTTCATCTTCAGTAATTTACTCATTTTTAAATGCTATTGAAAAATAGTAGTGCTCTGTGTAGTCATTAATAAATACAAAGCAGCTCTCTCAAGGCTCTGGGGAGACCTAATAAACACAACTGTGTTACTAATTGATGCTATACAGAGCTGACAAAAGTAGTGCATCGGTAAACAGAAGTTAGAAAGCAAAAAGTTAAAGAACTATAGGGGATTATGTAGACATCAAGGGTTGGAAATTCTAATAAGGCCTCTTTAGGGGAGCGTTAATTTGCATGTGGCTGAATTAGGACACCCAATTATTTCTAAGGACACTACCAAGAGCTCATCCGAAATACCCCTGAAGTAAAAGGTTTGGGAGGGTTGGGTGTTACATAGGATAGAGGGGGGACCGAACAGGTCGTATTTCCTGCAACTCATGATCGTTTTCCCAGTAGCTTGTTGGAGCAGCTTTCTTTGTTAGGGAGGAAAATGCTGATGAAATCAAGAGTACTGCAATTTCTTTGTTCTATACACACGATTTATGTTGAATTGCCACAATGGAATTTTTTTTTTAAGCAGGGAGGGCAGGAGGGTGGAGACAGAAATAAACCTTTTAAATCTTCTTTATGTGAAGCCCACAAGGACATAAGCACTGAGCAGATTAGAGAGTGGATTTATACTGTTAGTATCCTCTGTGGCAGTGGTCCTCAGCATGGGAACCAGGCACCCCTGGGGCCCCAAGGCCCTTTGAGGGATTCCTAGAGATAAAAACTATTTGTATAATAACACTGAGATATTATTTGCCCTTTTCACTTTACTGACCATTTGTCATTAATAGCGCCAAAGCCTTGGTGGGTAAAACGGGCACATTTGTAGGAATCAAGGCAGGGCCACCAACATGTACAAGTAATCATATTTGTTATTACTCTGGACTTGCTGTTAACAAAACATTGCCAGGTTCATTGGAGAATGTGCTTGATGAAGCAGTAAAAATTATTAAGTGTATTAAATTTCGACCCTTGAGTACAAGTCTTTTTAATATTCCTTATGACAAAATGGGAAGTACACATAAAGCGCTTCTGCTACATGCTGAAGGAAGATGTTTGTCTCCAGGGATAAGAACTGTGCCGATGTTTGAGTTAATAGCTGAACTAACTGCTTTTGGATGGAATGCCATTTTACTTACCAGAACCACTGACTCTAGCTATTCAAACTTAGGTGTAGGTCATATATTTTCTCAAAAATGAACCAAGTGAGCCCGTCATTTCAAGAAAAATAGTTGGCAGTGTTTATTGCCAATACATTCAAGCTTTTAGGCAAATAGAATTTTGCAATACTTGTATCCAACACCATGCGTTTGATTACTTCTCAATATTTAATAACTCTTTTGATGATGTAGGTGGTGATATTAATAAATGTGATTGCCTGATATAATCTCATTGAGTAGTGAAATATGTCGACATCTGGAAGAGCTGCATAACTCAGTGAACTAATAGTTTCCAAGTGACCAACACATGGTTAGAAGATTCAGTCAACATACGAGGTATACCAATCTATTTGAATTTAACAGAGTACAAGAGATAATGATAGGGTGTCAAGTTTCATATTCCAACCAACCTTTAAGAAACCACCACTTGGGGAGTTTTGGTATAGTATCAAAGAAGGCTCTCCAGAATTATCTGAGAAGGCTATAAAATACCCCTCCTTTTTCCAGCTACATGTCTGTGCAAAGAAGATTTTCTATACGTACTTCAACCAGAAGTACACAACAGTTAGAATGCAGAAGCAAATATGAGAATCCACCTGTCTTCCATTAAGCTAGAGATTAAAGACATGGGCAAAAATGTAAATTTTTTTTAAAAGGCACTTTTCTGAGTAACCATTTTTGGGAAAATAATATTTTTCATAAAAATACTTTGTGTTAATTAACCTGTAATGAGCTTATTACTATTATTTTTAAATTATAAGTAAATATTTTTAAATTTTCTCCATTTTAATTTCTTATACAGTCATTCTTGATGTGTAACCCATACAAACAAAAGCTCTTTGGGACCTTTAAATATATAAAGGGATCCAGACACTAGACACCAGAAAGTTTAAGAACCAAAGAAAAGGGGGAGGGGGAGCTGGCTCAGTTGGTTAAGCGTCCAACTCTTGATTTTGGTTCAGATCATGATCTCAGCGTTGTGAGATGAAGCCTGCTTAAGATTCTCTCTCCCTCTGCCTCTGCCTCCCTCATCCCTCTCACATGTGCACACTCTGTCTCTTTAAAAAAAATTTTTTTTGAGAATCACTGCTGTACAGTTTAGCCTAGGAGATGGAAGATTTCGTGACAAAGCACAAGGTAACAATAGGAAGGGCTTTAAATTTAGGCAAATTTAACAGATAAGCTGTGAATTCTGTATTAAACAAAGCCCTTTCAAACATGAATTCAAAAACAAATTCCCTAATCTCTATTTTCTTTATAATGTCTTTCCCTTTAATGGCCATGGAAGACTAAAATCATTGCTGATGTTACATTTTCAGAGTTTTTGTTGTTTTCTTTTCTCATACAATAGAGATTTGGCATAAAATTGTGGTTTATAGAGGCTTTACAATTTATCTTTAATCATCTGCAAACTACATTAGCAAAAACTATAGTAAATAACTGCTATTTGTCTTTTCAGTTTGGACTTCTACCGAGGAAAAAATATTTTGTACCATTAGTGTGACTTCCAGAGCTGTTCCAAATCCTGGTTGATATGAGACTTTTCCACTACTGTGGGCCCTTTGGGGAATTTTATTGTGTATAGTGATGGAAAGAAAACCATCCCAGGTCCTGCCACTACACAAATGAAGGATACCATCACCTGCCTTCCATTGCCCTCCCTTCTCTAGGAGGAAAAAGTTCTGCCCAGGTATCTGTTGGCACTGAGACCATGGCAGGAAGGCTGAGCCCTCGACTAACTTCAGATGTGCTTGGGCAGAATCGGTTCCATTACACTAATTAAATGTATGAAAGTCCAACCTTCCCTGAAATTTCCTGTGAAAAATAATGGGCAGTTGGAAAGCCATGCTGAAATACTTGTTAATTTTATAATCACTTCGTTGGCATCTAGCATATAGGCATTTACATTGTCCTCTGTAGCTGGCCCATCAGCCTCTTTGTTATTATCAAATAAAGGGCACGTAGGTCTTGGTTCCATTTGGTTTTCTATCAACAGGCTGTCAGTTGAATGAGAGCTAATGTGTTTTTGGCACATTCTGTTTTTCCAGGGTCTTGATCCTGACTCCTGTAACTCAGAGAGGAGTTGGTGCCCCTAGAGCCAGATGAGTGTCAGAATATGGGGATATCTCTCTCCTGGGCTTGGTTTTAGTAGCCAATTAAAGGTAGAAGCTGAAACACACTCTGTAAATGGGGGTTGTGCAGTGGCCCACTACTAGCCTGGCTATGGGAAAAAGCACCTCATTTCCTCTTGGATCTGCCCAGAATGAGGAGGGCTAAGGGGAGTGAGATGGCCTAGTTTCAGAACAGCTCGAGATGACAATGTGGGGGAAGGACAGGAGTGGAGAGGAAGGAAATGAAGACTGCATCCTCTCTCCTTAGGCTGTTGAAGCTCTAACCTTTGCAAAATGGGTGAGAGAAAGAGCCACATGCCCACTCACAGTGAAAAAGAAAACAAAACTTCCTCCCAATGCCCAAGATAATTATCCTCTTTGAAGTAAAATGGCTCTTTTGAAGGTAGTGCATTTTATTAAATTTCAGGCATTTTCCTGCTAACTGAACTTAAAATAATAAATTTTACACATTAAGTTTGGCGTTATTCAGTGGTTTTGACCCAGGCATGGGGAACAATTTAAAAGCCAAAAGGCATTTTTTTTTTCTTGATCTGAGAATGCTTGTTCTGTGAAAACTCATCAGGCTTCCATTTGTGATGCCTGTTTCTGGAGGTATGCTACACTTTAAAAAGCTTACTAAAAGGCTAGGGCATTCTAGTACATTTGGAATATAAATAATACACTCACAGTACCGAAAATATTCTCTAGACTCAAGGCTTTGGAATTTTTCACTGTTGTTTAACACACGTTTTGTTTATTCTCAATTCCTTTGTACCACCAATTCACAAACATAAAATTGAATCTATGACTTTATGGAAGGGAAACTAAAGGCATTTATATATGTCAGGTATGTATGCAAGTCGTAACTGTGTATCACAGAGGCCTGATAGCAACCTTTATGTTTTCCCTTCCCTCCCTCCCTCTTCCCCCTCCTCCCTGCTCCTCTCTCCCTCTCTCCCTCTCTCCCTGCCTCCCTCCTTCCTTCCAGCATTGGCTCTAGAATGACCTATAAGGAAGGTAAGGGGAGAAAATGAATCAAAAGGCACTGTGATATTATAGGAATATGAAGTTCATCTAAGACTTAATGCTGCCTGTGCATTCTTTGTGCTAAAGGTTCTGGTCCTCAGTAAGGATGGCCTCAGACAAACAGACTGTGTTTTCACACTCCAGCATCCCCCTTTTCAGTGCTTTCCTGGCTTAGCAACCTAGGGCAGAGTTGCCCTCCTTCCACATAAAGACAGAGTAGGGCACCTCTCTCTCCAAGTCTGCCCCCCATTTCCCTCTCTCCTAACTCACCATTTTGGCCCTGTGTCCCCTTCTCTCCTGGCTCTTCCAGGTGACATGACAGAAATGAATAGGAAGGAATGTGGGGCATTTGGCATAGGTGAAAGAACATGTATAGCTTTGGAATTTTCCCCAAATATAAGGTTAAAGTCCCGGAAATGCTCCATACTAGCTGAAGGTTCTTGGGGAAGTCACATACCTCTCTAAACCTCAGGGTCATCAATTGTAAAACAATAATCAAATTGTTTGATTGAAATCAATCAAAATTTACTTCATAGGGATTTTAGAAAGTAGGAAGTAACATATAAAAGGTACTTAATACAATCTCTCAGTCATAACAGGTACTTTGGGACACAATAGACCCTGAATAAGTGTTGTGGTTAAATAATGATATTATGTTCCTGTGGGGAGTGGTACGTATCATGTACAGAAGTCTGCAGTAAGGGCAATGACTTCACCCAATCTCAGCTCAGTTGGTACACCTTGGTACTTTAATAAGGGTCTTCGCTGGTGCCCAAAGATGGGAGTTACGTGATCTGATCAGATGGAAGTTAATAAAAGGGGCACTTGGGTGATATTTCTCATCATATAACATGGGAGGCTTCTAATGCTGCATTATCCAAGCCTTCCCACCATAAAGAGTAATACATACCCTAACCCTACCATGTAGGCTGCCTCTGTATCAAGCACTGTGAAATGCACTATTACCACGTTGAGTATTCATGTGAGCCTTTCATCCCCATTATTACAGAGCTGAGACTCAGAGACAGAACACCTACCCAGGATCACAGAGTTAGTAGCACTTAGGGAGGCCAAGCCTGTCTGGCTCTCAAGGCTGTGTTTCTAACCTCCTTGCTCTTCTGACCTAAGATCACAGAGCCACAGGACTCTCACAGAAATACCTTGTTCCAGACTCTGAGATTAGGTCATCATACAAATTGGGGTTGGGGGCCCTTTCACAACACTTTGGTGGAGTGAGAGTAGACAACAGAGAAACATATTTATTGAGCATCTGCTATGTGCCAGGCACTCTACCAAGTGCTAGACCAGACAGATGAAAAGAGATAGTCCCGGCTGCAAGGAGCTCACGGCCATTTCATAGCACAGTGAAAGTGCCAGATTAGAGCAAGGGGAGATGCCCTCATCACACCTGAAGCAGGAACAGCCCTCTGGAGGAGGAGGAAGTAGAGGAGGGAAAGGCCTGGCTGAGCTTTGAAGTGAAGGAAGGTATTCCCAACAAAGAGTAGAGGTTGTAAAAATTCTCAAAGGCTGGACGGGGGGAGTAGGGTGAGTTGGGGGATGACAGAGAATTGAGTATGGCCTGTAGGGACCACAGAAGACCAGACCAGTGCACTTCAGACCACAAAGGCTCTGACTGTCATTTCAAGGGGGTGGTGGTTCTTTATACAGAGGCAGGGGGAAAGCCACTGAAGGAGGGTTGCCAAACATTTTAAGGCACATGGAATCATTAGAGGAGCAATTACATGTTCTCAGTATCTTCTTTTCCCCCTTAGTCATTTCGGGGAAGGGGAAGCTTTTTAGATGTAGCCAAAGACCCTCCTAAGACATGATTTGGGTTTCTGTGTGGACACGTTGCCTCTCCTGTGCTCCTGAGAGGTATATGAAAGGCCTCCGCCCCAAGACTCCTTCAATGAATGTCTGCACTTTGCTTGTTATAAATTGATTCAGGGACTTCATTATGATGTCGCTCAGATGAATGGGGCAGTGGTGTTTTGGCTTGCGCTGTCAGGAGGAGGGAAAACAAGTTTCTGTGGTGCCTCAGTTCAATCCTGCTGCTCGCAGAAGTAGGGCCATGAAAGGATGGAGGAATGTGTCTTTGATACTAGAAACCCCGTAGCCCTGTTGGTGCTACAAGCGAATGCTTAAATTAAAGCTTGCAGCCAGCTTTCAAGTGTTGACTGCCGAGCAAAAAGCTCAGCCCACACTCGTGCACTTACTCAAGCTTGTTAAAATAAAAATACACTCTCGGCAAGGCTCGTGTCACAGCTAGTGTAATTATTACATTGAAGATTGTTGTTTGCATTTGAGTTGCTGTAGCACCCGTTTATTTAAAGATATGCTCAGTAATTTAATACATTAGTCAGGACTTATGCCCACACCGTGATGAAGTAAATATCGTTGCCAGCTGCCTCTCGGGTTGTTTCTCCTTCATGTATTCGAGGTAAACACTGGCACTTGGCAGATTGATCCAGAGTGGAGGTGATTTAACTTCCCCACTGTAGCCTGGTTGTGTAACTGACTCACCTCTCATCTGCCAACCAGGATGACGACAGCATCGCCCTCAGTGGATTCTTTTGAGGATTAAATGAGATAATACATTTAAGGGGTTTGGCCCATCAGTAAGTGCTTCATAATGTCATCTTATTATTGGTATTATTTATCGATTTTTTTTTTTTTTTTAGAGCATGGGATGGAGTATGACTTCAGTGCCACTCTTTTTGCCTGGCTACCAATGATAAAAGCAGGACAGTCTAGCTAATCTGTAATAGCTGTGGGCTCATTAACCCAAGCATTAAGGCTCCCTGCATTTCTTGTGGTTGGATATGCCCAAAGTGTTCAAGTGTTTGGGAAAGTTGTCCAAGACTATGCAAATATGAGGCATCGTTCTGTGATTGGTTTCTCATGGGTTTCTTCCCCTTGACATACAGATTTCTAAGTCATTCTCTCTCTTTGCCCTATATTGGCCGTGTGAAATATGGGACATCTTCTCCAACAAATGAATCCACTTTAGATGCATTTATTGAGCGGCTTTCTACATTTAAAGCTGCTCAGTTTGCTATGTTGTTTGAAGGGCCTGAAATTCAAATCAGGGGGTTATACCCCATATCTTCTTTTTTTTTTTTTTAATATGGGTGGAAGGGCAGAGAAAGAGAATCTTAAGTGGGCTCCACACCCAGGGTGAAGGCTGACATGGGGCTCCATCTCATAACCCTGAGATTATGACCTGAGCCAAAATCAAGAGTCGGACACTTAACCAATTGAGACACCCAAGCATGCCTACCCAGTGTCTTTTCTGCAGATCTGTGGAGTCTCATACATGGAACTTAGAGATCAAGCCTCTCTCTCTCCTCCCATCTCAGAGTGCTAGAATTGATGGTCTTTGCAGAATGTCTCCTTATGTTTACGTCAGGATATTGTTTTTTTTTTAATATATAAATCACCCCCCAAATATATATATATATATATATATATATATATATAAATCACCCTTACACCCCACACTTCTGCGTGGATGATTACTTTTTTAAGAAGTAACAAAATAGTGGTGAGGTCAGTTTATGTCTTGGCACTATGTTTTGATGAGTGAATTTTGATAACTTCCTAGCGGAGAGCAGAATTTTGATTGTGGAAGGTGATGTAGCTAAAACATCAGCCCCTTAGCTAGTGGGCATTTTATTGAATGTTAGACCTTTAAGCGACTTCAGAGGCCATCTAAGTATGTTTACTTCACAAATTAGGGAGTTGGGAGATTAAATGCCATGCCCAGGATAAACTTGTGACAGGTTAAGAGCTAAAATCAGAGTCTCCTACTCCTCTGCCACAATTGTTTCACTGTTCATGCTTCATCTGAGTGCCACAAAGCGCTTACATGTGATATCATTATATCAAAAAGGGCTGTAAGTGATGCATGAGGCCTGTCCCACTCTTTAGTGACAAGGCCATACATTTTTATCAAAAGGTTCAATTGCATAATTATTTGTATTTTCATAGAAAAGGGTGAAAAATTAATTCCAGCCAAGAGTGACAGCACAAAGGACCATATGCACCCAGGCTTTAATGTCGGCTTTAAAAGCACAGAAAAACACAGGAAACCACTTCAAATATACCATCACAAGGAATTCAAACTGTGTCAGAGAAGCCAGCAGAACGGTGTCCCTTCTTGCTGAGTATTGTGAAAATCTATCCTTGTTGTTTGCTGTGGTCTCCCTGTGAGAGACACATTGAAATTCCCCGCCACCCCCCTGCCCACCCCAAGAAAAAAAATAGCAGGAACAGTAAATAATAAGCCTCAGATAATACAGATGGGTAAACATTTCTAGAATTGATTATATAAAGTACTGTTGACAA
The DNA here is from genome assembly GCF_048418805.1 of Vulpes vulpes. Classification (NCBI taxonomy): domain Eukaryota; kingdom Metazoa; phylum Chordata; class Mammalia; order Carnivora; family Canidae; genus Vulpes; species Vulpes vulpes. The sequence continues at coordinate 65,205,844 of NC_132794.1, read as the reverse complement.
GCCACTAGCAGGCAAAATAAGGGGGGGGGCGGGGGGAGAAAGAACTTTTATCTACCATTCAACTCTAGGCATCCAAGGCAGGAGAGAGATACAGAGCACAATCCGTGATTAACATGATAATGGCCTTCGTTGCATGCGTGGGATCCTAAGAGGGTCCTGAGAATTATCTAGTCCTGGCTACTCCTGGTACTCCAGAGGAAATGAGAAACTCAGAAAGGTTAAGTGGCTGGCCTAGCATCACACACTTCAAAGCAAAGCCAATTTTGAGATCCTGGTCTCTTGACTCTCAGTCCAGTGCTCTCTCTACTATAGTCTGACCCCCTAATTGAATCTATGACACAACCAGCGTCAGGGGTACCAGAGGAGGTTCAAAGAAATTTCTCTAAATGGATCACTATTTTAAAATCATCATTAGGGCAGCCCAGGTGGCTCAGCGATTTAGCGCCTTCAGCCCAGGATGTGATGCTAGAGTCCCAGGATCGGGCTCCCTGCATGGAGCCTGCTTCTCCCTCTGCCTGTGTCTCTGCCTCTCTCTCTCTCTCTCTCTCTCTCTCTCTCTCTGTGTATGTGTGTCTCTCATGAATAAATAAATAAAATCTTTAAAAAATAAAAATAAAAGAAATAAAATCATCATTAAAGCTGTTGATGATTTTGAGCTTCTCCAAAGCGCAAAAACTTAATCTGGTGTCATGTAACATTTTACGTTATTACCAAACCTAGGAAGGAAGGAACTTTTCATGTGTATTTAGTTATTCAATAAATATTTGCTAAATGCCTGTGCATGTATTTGTGTGGCCCATGATCAATTCTCCTGTCTTTTCTCTGAGACCAATAAGCGGAGGGATCCTAGGTTCTGTCCCCTTCACTCCTCAGTCTGAGGATGTCATGAGCACATCCTCTTACTCTTCTCTGGTTTTTCCTATCCTTTCCATCTGGTCTTTAAATGTCAGTCTCTGTTCTCGGCTCCTTTTTTTAGCCCGTGTGGGTTTCTCCTGTCTGTCTTGCTCTCCTTTCACTGACGTATTTGCATCTCTGTATTTGCGCTTAATATCTGCTAAATCAAACCATATTGGCTTGAATAGCTTCCATTGATTTGTGAATAAAAGGATGCTTCAGCTGCCCAGCCCTGCTCTTTGTCCGTTCTTTGTCACCATTAGGTTCAACTTACTCAAACCCTCCTTGTCCTTGTCCCTCTTTTACCCCTGTATTGTTCATGCTCCCCCTGTTCAAGCCGGCTCATCCTTTTGAGCTGTCCTTACTATAAACACAGTCTCTGTTTTGGAGCAGGGGGGGGGGGGGGGGTTGTCACTGCTATTTCATTTACTCATTATTTAGTGAATGAGGCAACTGATTGTCATTTTATCTTTGCTGTTGTCCTGTTTTCACTTTTAACCACCACTCTACCCCAAATTATCCTGATGACCAGAATTGCTGTTGTCATTAGCTAAACCGCATTGAGCATCTACTACGTACTTGCTAAGCAGCATTCAGAAGACTTGAATTTTGTAAAAATGGAGTCTTTGGCTTCTTTTGAGGAGGGATGGAAAATGAACAAGCCAGTTTCGTTGATTATTTTAATTCAACCAGTTTTCTATATACAATAGTCTCACCGCAGAGAAATGATTAGATACTATGTGCCAGAAAAAAAGAAGTGTGAAAAGGCACTAACCACAAAAATAAGATTTTGTAAGTCATATCACCAGCCTATTTTACACTCCAGGAAATGCCATCGTATTTATATTTACTTTTTCTTAGCTCAAAACCAATCCAACCTGAAATCCATATGAAAAATGTCAGATGCCTGGGGATGCCTGCGTGGCTCAGGGGTTGAGTGTCTGTCTTCGGCCCAGGATGTGATCTTAGAGTCCTGGGATCAAGTCCCGCGTCGGGCTCCCTGCGTGGAGCCTGCTTCTCCCTCTGCCTGTGTCTCTGCCTCTCTCTCTCTCATGAATAAATAAATAAAATCTTTTTTTTTTAAAAAAAGGAAAAATATCAGAACCTTCCAGCCAACTCTTACCTACTACTTGGCTTTGTCATTCAACAACGGCCCACTCATCCCCCACAAAAGAAGCTCGCCTTTTCTTACTAAGAAAACATATAAAATCATAATGATGGCTTGCTAACCTAACAATAATAATGCTTAGATTCAGGATAAATTTCATGACAGGAAACATGAAAGGAACTTTCAGATATGTGAGCTCAGGGGCTGTGTTGCTGGTGGACGGGGAAGCCTGGGAACATTGTCTGAGGTGTTCTGAGATCTTAGCCTGGCCTGCCTCCATCCAGCAGGTGCTCGTGGCAGCAAGTCCTGCTCTCTCAATGACACCTAGACCAGACCTTACCACTGCCTGGTTGGAGAGAAATGGCTTCTCCTGTCTCCAAAGGCATTCTGGTACCACACTTGGCCAGAGTGTACAAATGGGCAAGTTTGGGTCTTGAGAGTAAACCATACAAGTTTCCATCTTCTGTAACTATATCAGTAAGAGAGAGCATTAAAATGAGGAGGCTTCACTGCTGTGCTGCCTCCTGGGTACACTTAAAGGTTCTCACAGATAGAAAGGCCTTTGGGGACTATTTGACATCATTAGCTGAGACTGACCAACTATTCCATCTCTCCTTGTTTGGATCAGCCCTTGTTTTGTCATAATAGAAAGGTGCCCAGTGTAGAAGTAACAGCAGGAAGTATAAAGCATTATCCTGTCCATTTTTCAGCAAAGCACTGTTCTCTACCCAGAGCTTATATTCCTGGACACCTTCCTTTCTGTATAGCCATGGTTCTCAATCAGAGACATTTGTCAATATTTGGAGACATTTTTGATTATCACTATTGGAGATAGAATGCAACTAGTATCTGGTGGGTAGAGGTAAGGGATACTGCTAAACATTCTATACAGTGTCCAGGACAACTGTCCAAAATAATGAATTATCTAGACCAAAATATCAGTAGTGCTGAAGCTGAGGAATCCTGTCATAAAATATGTTCTTTCCCTCATGTTCTTCATGGGCCCCTCACACATAACTCCTGCATTTTCAACCTAAAGACATTATATTTAAAAGCACTTACTTTCACCTTTAAATAAAGGAAAACTCATTGACTTGAGAGAGATGAATAAAGGTGGGGGAGTAATGCATTAGCAAAAAAGAAAGAAAGAAAGAAAGAAAGAAAAAGAAAGAAAGAAAGAAAGAAAGAAAGAAAGAAAGAAAGAAAGAAAGAAAGAAAGAAAAAGCCAGAGGTAATCATTATAAATTAACTCATTAAGTTAATTTATGCTGCTTGCGATGGTAGAAAGACTGTTGAAAGAAGACATCTCTTTAGAAGAGAAAGCACACACCTTAATGCTTAATGTTGTGAAGCAGGTGATATGAATGTGGCAGGTAGAAGAGGCACCTGGACCTCTGGACAGCATGTCTGCCATTTGGAAGGAGCCACCTCCTTTGGCTCTAACCAACTGTCGCCATTTAGAGTAACGGATCCACCATTGCCAGGTCTTTTGATTTTTCAAGAGAATCTGGAAGTCTGAACTTTAATGTAAAAGTTCCTGGTTATTAATTGTTAGAAACAAATTTTAAAACTGAAGCTTTGTGTAGGTGAATATTGGGCAGATAAAATCTTTGGTGTAATAAATGGGTTTAAATAGGCTCCCCTGTTTCAAAAACTTTAAGTGATTTGGAAAATAAGTCTAAACTCCTTAGCAGAGTATTCAAGACCCTTTAAGATTAGGACTCACCAACCTAGCTACCTACTTTCCATCTATTGTCTCTTGTCCACCCTTCCTTTGAGACACGGTGTGGCTTTCTTTGAACAAACCATGCGTGCTCATACTGGGACTTCTGCTTGGCTTTCTTTCCTTCCCATCCCAACTTCCACTGCCTATTGAAATGTTAGTCATTCTTCATGGCTCAGATCACATAACAAATGATCTTCCTGAACTCCCTCAAAAAGTCTGGTTTTCTAATTATGTTATGATCCTTACAACTTACCACCACACATTCATCTAATCATCTCCCCACCTCAAGTAATATGTAAGATTTGGAGGCTACGAACCCACTTTATTTATTATTCTCTCATCCATGTAAATTTAGCTTTTCGTACATTTAAATCACATTCTCCTTAATCATCCACCAGCATGCACTGTCATTAACATGGCAGTTCCTCTCACCAAAATTTCTCTCTTCCCTCCCTACAATCAAATTGTCTCCCCAAATTAAAGTAACATTAAAATAGTGTTATTAATGGCAATAATGGAATTACATTTTTTTCTATCATCACACTCTTATTAAGAGGGAAAAAGTGGGACACCTGGGTGGCTTAGCGCCTTCGACTCAGAACATGATCCCAGAGTTCTGGGATCTAGTCCCACATCGGGCTCCTGCATGGAGCCTGCTTCTCCCTCTGCCTGTGTTTCTGCCTCCCTCTGTGTCTCTCATGAATAAATAAACAAATAATTTTTTTTAAAAAGAGGGAAAAAGTAAAACTTGAGAGATGAGTAATACTTATTAAGTATTTGGAATAGCATTAAAATAAGTATCTTTAAATAGTTAAGTATTTGCGTCTATACTTAGATGTATAAATCAGTATTTCTTTGAACTTGAAGTGGATTTTGAACTGTGCTCTCCATAATTATAATAATCATACATTTTATTTATATATAGTTGGACTATATAGACATTAACCAATTAATTCTTGATCACATTGCCTAATAAGAAGACTTTCCTCAGTACCCTATTTTTAGAGTACATATATGAGTGTGTGTTAATTATAGACCTCTGTTATTAACTTTGCATCCTATTACCCAAATGCTTATTTAACAATTTACCAACATCAAGGGGTAGGTGGACAAGAAACTTGTATCAGAATTAACTTCAGTTTTCAAGCCAGGAGGCAAGTGATATTTATTAATCCATCAAATACCTGGCCTGAGTTCAAGGACAATTCATTTTCCTTAAGTGTTTGAGTGGTTATTCAAGGGGATGTGTTGACTTTCTCAATTCAGGTCACATCATAATTAGCTAACTTAAAAAAAAAAACATATATATATGTTTGAGCCAAATTGAGTTTTATTATAATCCTGGTTCTATGTAGGTGATATAGCTAATAATTAAGTTATCCCCATTAGATTATGCTTTCAGAAGTTGCTATGGCCTACTGCCTATCCCATTAAAAAACTACCTTTATCACTAATTTTAACATGAAACAGATCCATTTAGAGAAAATGCATTATGAATGAGATAGAGTAGGTTGTTGAATAACAGAGGTTTAGGCTGAAGGCTGAATATAAATGTGATATAAATGGGAAAATATTGAACAAATGCTATTTGTCTCATTATTCAGCAGTGAGGTGTTCCAAATGGTTCTGCTAATGAATACGTAAAAATAGATTACATATAACATGCACACTGTGAGTTGCCTTTGCAGAATTATTCTTGTGGCCTCTACTATGCCTGAAACCAATCCTGTTTGAATAGCACCTGTACTTGAGCTTCTGCTTACAAGAAACAGGTCCTTTAAAATTTAGACTAAAAAAAAAAAAAAAAAAAGGAAGGAAGGAAAGGAAAGGAAAGGAAAGTCAGTGTCGTATGTGTGGAATTTACCTTTATGGTAAATTAGAAATGCACCAATTTTATCTAAATCTGCTTGTGTTGTCTTCTGTTAATCCTTGATTGTCCCTTGAAATCAACCCACATGAAAAGAAGGCAGTGTTCTTCCTCAGAGCTCTGATGGGCCAATGCAGAGACTGAGGTTTCAGGAACACTGTCTTTTTGCTGAGATGCTGGTTGAACACAATAGATAATATTCACCGAGCTCACAGGGCAATTATGCTTGCCCATAGGAGTTTGTAAACTGTTGGTTGTGACATTGAATTTAAAAGCCCCAAAGAGTGGGGGGAAGAAAAAGTATAATGATAGTATTATTGCAGTGGTGACAGGGTTTGAACTAGGGTATTATTAGGATCTTGAGTTATTTAAATATCTGTTTTCTGCTCTCCTAGGATTTTCTTAGAATTAATCATTAGTTTATACTGAGAAAATAGTTTAAACTAGAATTCTCTCTGATTCCCCCCATCCCAAATATATTGGAACAACAGACTTGTCAAGAGTTCAACAAGTCAAAAATGATTTGATTTTACCAGCCGCATCATTTTGGGTGAGAGGATTGTCACAAAGAGACCCAAAGGGTCAGCTATATTCTAGCACGGGAGGCTTCAACACAAGGAAAGCAGTATTCTGTAGTCCTTGCTTATTACCCCTGACCCTAGCTAGCTCTCCCAGAAGTGAAGGTAAAAGTAATTGAATGAGAGTGTGGATGATTCTTTACAAATTATCATCACTACAAGAAAAACAAAAAACAAAAGCAAAAAGAACAGCTCCAAAAGAAGGTCTTAGTTGGTGAGCCAGATATGAAGAGCACCAGATTAGGATAAAGTCTGCAATCGTAACAACACAAGCTGACATTTATTGAATTGTTTGTAATTAATTTGCATTTTCTATATTTAAAAAATACAAATTAAAACTTCCCAGGTATAGAAATACTTATGTTATAGAACATCATCACCAATATGTGTGTGTGTGTGTGTGTGCGCTCATGTTTGTAAAGATGTGTATAGACAAGTGGGTATGTTGTTAAAGCCTTGCCTATCTCTAAGAATGAAGACTATGAATACATTATTTTCTTTATACTTTTCTGTATTTTCTAAATTCTGTTCAATAAGCCCGTGTAACTTTTAAATAGGGGAAAAATGTAGCCTAAAATTATAGTTAAATATTAGCAGCTGCTGCTAAGGGCAGATGGACACATTGCCCAAGCAGCCACATTAGAGGGAGGATAAGCCCTTGAATACACATATTAAGCATAAACATAACAAAAATGGAATGGCAGCTCAGTTCCTGTGTTAATGAAATATTAAGGGTGTGACGGGGCAAGCTGACCCTGATTATGTCACATGAATTTGACCATTTCAGAAAACACTCTTGAAAACAAAAATAAAGAAAACAAAAAGAAAAAATTTTTACAAAAGCAATGCTGTCACTTGGTGTTTTTTAAAGTGACATGATTTTAATGTATAGCCAGACTGCATTTTGTGGCTGTAAGATCATTTTCAACTGAATCTCCTTAAGAAGTGAGTCAGAATCTCTAGAGAAATCTAAATTTAATACAGTCTCATAGGGAACATAAGCAGAAGTCACTCTGATAAACTTTTTGCTTTGCCAGATATGGATTACACATGATTGGTTGACGTGATCCAAAAATGAAATAAAACCACAAATTCAAATCATTCACAGACTTCTTGTTATAACTTAAATTGGTTCCTTAAGAAAAAACAACCATAGTAACTTTGGACTATCTGTCATAAAAGGAAAAACACCAGCCAAAATTTATAAAGTATAGATATTTGGCTTAGATTATTTGGGGAGATAAAAAAAAAATTATTTAGGGAGGAGCATAAAATCTGTCTTGATTAAAGTAACATTAAGTTAATTTGCCGTTTCTTTTTTTTAAAAAAATTTTATTTAAATTCAATTTGCCAACATATAGTAAAACACCCAGTGCTCATCCCATCAAGTGCCTTCATTAGTCCCGTCACCCAGTCACTCAATTTGCCATTTCTTTCTTTTTTTTTTTAAGATTTTGGGATCCCTGGGTGGCGCAGTGGTTTGGCGCCTGCCTTTGGCCCAGGGCGCGATCCTGGAGACCCGGGATCGAATCCCACATCAGGCTCCCGGTGCATGGAGCCTGCTTCTCCCTCTGCCTGTGTCTCTGCCTCTCTCTCTCTCTCTGTGACTATCATAAATAAATAAAAAAAAATTAAAAAAAAAAAAGATTTTATTTATTCATGAGCAACACAGAGAGAGAGGTAGAGAGACACAGACAAGAGGGAGGAGCAGGCTCCTCACAGGGAGCCCAATGCGGGACTCGATCCCGGGACCTGAGATCACGGCCTGAGCTGAAGGCAGCCAGGCAGCCGCTCAAACACTGGCCACCCAGGTGTCCCCCGATTTGCTATTTGTTAAAACATATCTACTTGAAGTCTTTGGGAAGAGAACAAGAAACTTTCTCAGACTAAATGTGCTTTCAGTAATTATCAAACTGTAATGGAAATAATGGAGAGGTGATTGCTGTATTGTGTGCACCACATTTTGTCAGGGTAAGTTAAAGAATGTGTTCTTTCAGTTACCTTTTTTTGCCTTCTGCTACAGCAGTATTTCACTTATGATGGATCTGTCCTCTTGCAACCTCTTCTATCAGGAACCACGTGAGAATTTAGGAAGTAAGCAAATAGGCCTGTCGGCTGCCAAAACAGAGTCCCAAAGTTCAAGCACTATAGCTCATGCACTTGACTCAGAGGAAATCCCTTTGGACCCAATACATCCTACTTATAATTGGTTTTTACACAGGTCCTCTGACAAGTTTGGCTCTCTGGTTACATTCCAAGTACATAACAAATTCCAAGCTGAAATATTAATTACAACTAGAAGGAGGGCCTCATAAGATCTAGTATATGACTACAGACGGAGAGACAATAACTGGTAAAGGAGAAAATAACTGAAGAAGGAGAAAATAACTGTAAGAAGTATAACAGACTGGGGTGTTTAGTTTTGGGGCAAAATGTCCTATAAATCTTAGAAGGCCTTAAAATCATTATAGTATATGGAATAATTTTGTATTTTTCTGGTAAATTACTAATATGTTTAAAAACAAGCTTAACAATGACACTTCATCAAGAAAAAGCAAATTGTGTTCAAAGTTACCCTAAAAAGAAGAGATACGTCATGCTTTTAGAAATACTCCATTAAAAGGATTTAGGATAACTACCCTCTTTGTTTTGTTGTGCTTTCTTGGATAAAATTCCAGCTATTTGAAAATTCAGCTCTCCCAGATTATTTATGAGGGCTTTCATCAGCTGGGAATCACTGCTGTGTGCTTTGGTGATCCTCTAAAATACATAATATTCACGAAGTTTTCGGAGTCAGGAGAATTTACTTCATTGAGTTCTTTGAGAGAATCATCTAGAAAATGAATTGTTTGTTTCCAGTTTGCAAGATGTTTCTCTGGTAGCCTAAAGGAATGTGCTCTTGATGAATGGCGAGCTTGACTAACTAGAGGACCAAGGACAGAATTTCCTGTGTTTATCCTCCCATCCCAGAGTTTGTAACAGTTGACTCTGGTTATTTAAACTCCAGCAAGGCTGAGCTTGTATCTCATTATATAATAGTACAAAGTAATTTAGCCAAAACACACTGTTCACTACACTGGCCCTTTCTGTCATGTAGCCACGACCTCTGTGATTTTTGCCCCTTCCAAATGAGGGCTAAACCCTCTGTGTCATCTTGCACATCCTCTCCTAGGCCAGAAAGCCCCACTCTAGTTTCCAGGTAACTGTAATAACTGTGCATTTTAGATCGTAAAAAAGTGGGCTAATTTTAGGTATGACTATAGAGGGATAATGCAGATTCCTCCATGGCAACTTGAAGCTCAGCCTTCACAGAATCAGAGTACTAAGCAGAAAGAAAATGCAGGTAGCAGAAAATTCTTCCTGCCAGCAAATAGGAGGAAGAGAAATTTCTTTAGAACAATAGGAGTAAAAGGCATATTCAGTGACAGATTAAACTAGTCAGGGTTGGCTATGTAAAGAGTGTTTACTGGGTCCTTATTGCTGGCTAAACATTTGGGGATGTTCCAACATTTGAGGACAATGCACCAATATATACTCCAATAAATCTGTTCCTAGTCATTTATCTCTGAGTTGGGGTGGACAGACAAATGTTCTTGGAGGGATAATGGCAAGGCAACATATTCACAAAAGGAAGATAAGGAAGTTCAAACTGGACACATGAATGGTCAAAAGAAACATCTATTATAATGTGTGAGGTTTCTTCGTTTTAGAAGGCTTTAAGGAGGAAGTGAGGTTTGAAGCAAAGATGAGGTCTCCAGTGGAACCTGAAATGATGAAGAGAGGGGAGGCGATGAACTTCCAGGCATAGAGGACTTCCGTTATGGCCAATGGACTCCAGATGCTGATTTTGGCTTTAGGCACATTCGCTCAAAGCATCTTCTCAGAACTGCAGGAAGCCATCAATGGCAACATCTTTACCTGCGGAGTAAATAGAACTAAGAAAATAACCTAGACTCTCAGAGCAGGAAACATATTTCCCTAAGATATTTAGAGAGGTAATACAAAACTTATTTTCAGATAAGTGCTTTAGGTCTCTACTTTTATGTGATGGGTTCATAAAAGAGAAGGGGCATCGGAGGAAGTAAAAATAAATGGTTTAAATGCAGAAGTTGTTGGAGCGCTTGGGTGGCTTGGTGGGTTGAGCATCCAACTCTTGGTTTCGGCTCCAGTCATGATCTCCCAGTCATTGGATCGAGCCCCACGTGGGATCGAACTCCACACACAGTGTGGAGTCTGCTTCAGATTCTCTCTCCCTCTGGCTCTCTCTCTCTCTCTCTCTCTCTCTCTCTCTCATTCATATAAATAAATAAATAAACTAACTAAAAAAAAGAAGTTACTGCTCTGGTCGGATTTTCCTCCTCCCTGTTCCAATTTATGAAACAATCCACAGTATTTTCAGCTTTGAGGGTAAATTTCATTTGGGAGAGAATAGAGAACATGAAGCCCTTGCTCTGCAATTGAGTGGGTCTAGAGGAAGGAGAGTATAAAATCAAAATGAGAGGGACATCTAGGATGGATCCCATTTTTTTTCACATGAAACTCACCTGAAATGCTGGTTACTCCAAAAGCTTTCAATTTCAGGTAACTTGAAATGCCTCTGCTGTCTGTGCTTCATTGGCAAATAGAAGACCACTCTTTCAAGCAGGAGAAATTTGTGTAACAGAAGGAAAACGCAGAAAATAGGTCAACAAAGTCAAGTGACCTACACAGATGGGTGTTTCAAGATGTATAAGCTGCGGTTCTAGAATCACTACCCAGATTCACTTATGAATATTGGGAGTCAAGGCCGGAAGTGGAAAAATATTTTCTGGGCAGGTGGGAGTGAAGAAGAGAGAGAAGTAGGTTATCATTCTTCTTTCAAAAACTACCACATGAAACTTTTTTTTTTAAAGTTTCCTTAAAGTCATTTTGCTCCACAGATGACAGTATTTCTTAGAAAAGAAGTTAAAAAAAAAGAAGAACTTCAAACAACATCAGTGCCCTCCTAACCACCACCTTCTTTCTCTTCCCACCTGTGAATCAAGACAATTTCCTTTTCCTTTCCTTTCCTTGGCCCCGTTCTGCTTAAATATCGAGACATCGTGCACTCACTTCTTCTTTCAAACAGTAACCTAATACCAAACAGCATTTTAACATAGCCACTAATTCTTTTGAACAAGGCTGTGTTGGCAATTATGAAACAGGGTAGACGTTGGCAAGCGCTTTCAGAATAATTATAGGGTTCCTCGAGTAGTACAGTATAAATAATTGCTGGTTTAAAAGCGTTATTGTGAGCAGCAATTTATACTAAAATTTCTATTTGCTCCTTGAAACCAATATACGTCAAGAGTGCCTCACTTCCACCCCCACATCCCCACACAGAGCTCTCAAGGGCTTTGGAACCTTTTGATTCCATTACACGTTTAACTTAGCAAGGCAACTACAAGGCACGTCTGGGCTGTAGTAAATAAGGTTAAGAGTGATGCATTTAATAAATGGGCATGAATGAAGTAATGAAACTATTCCAGCTCTGGCCACCCAGTGTGCTCCCAGGATACTGACGTCCAGAAAGGCCATTTTGGTACAGAGAGAAGCTAAGAACTGCAGTGGTATCACTTTTGCCTGGCAAGTAGGGCATGCCGAAGAACATTATCACCTCCTCTTTGGCTTATGATGGTGTGGATGGGAGGCACAGAGGACCGAGACACAGGAAACTCATGGAGATAATGCAGCTCTAAAATAGCCACAGAGACTTATTAAAATATATGTTTTTCCTCTCTCAGGAAATTTTCATTTTATCCTACAGCATTAAAAATGGGTAGGTATATCAGAAAAGCAGGGGGGGGTGGGAGAAAGCCTAGAGGGGTTGGGGCTATTTGTGACAGGGCTTCCCGAGAGGGGTGAATGCTAAATAGAGGCCCTTCTTTTCCAAGCAGGTGACTGACTGTGTCATCTTCTTGTCTTTCTGTTGATCCTAGTGGCTTCTCTTACCCAGTGTGAGAACTCCCCTGAGATTTTCACATCCTGAATGTTTCTCACCAAAAGTAGCTAGTGTTCTAGGATAATGTGTTTTTTGTTTCAACTGCTGTTCCTGGTTTCTGTTCTCTAAAACCCTTTTAAGCCATATTTTCCATGATTGTTCAGTGCTGGCTTTGGTATTTAAATAAGCCTTTCAATGGGTCATTAGCTCTGTAATTAATTCCAGCTATTTTTAAATGGTGCCTTGGTTATTAAAGAGCTGCCATATTCTCAACAGCCTTGTCTTTCTTGGAGCATCCCTAAGCATTAGCTGATTTTTTTTTTTAGTGCCAAAAATATTGTAATTTTTTTCTTTTGAAATATATTCTTCACTGGGAGGAAGAGTCAAAGTTTTTGAATGAGGCCAGAAAATATTTAACTGTTACATTTCTGTTTGATAGCCTTGGACTTTTATTTTTCTTTCAAACGATCTCAACAAGTAACCATTAAGGACTTCCTGTAGACCAGGCCCTGCCCCCTTTCACTTTTACTTACATTTTAAAAAATCGGTATTGGCAAATCATGGGATTTGAATAGGAAGTGACCCCATGAAGAACTGACTCAAAATCACTTAGCCAATTGGTTGCAGAGCTTAGAATTAGAACCCAGAGCACTTGACTCTTTGCCCATTCCTTCCATTTCTTTGTGCTTTACTGCATAATATTAACATAGCTATTAGTCTCTGTGACACTGGAAGAGGCTTACCAATTCTAATATTAGAACCAGCAAGCCTGGCCCCACACCCTTGGCAGACGTCACAATCAATCACAGCACAATGCACCTCAGCCAGCATCCAAAGCATTCATGAGAAATCCTTCTGACTTAGGAAATGAGCTGAAACCCACTTGCCACCTTGACCTTATAGTAATCCCAGGATAAAGCAGTAATTCTTGGTTCAGAAAAGCAGATGGAGATTAACTTTGATTATTGAGTATTATCTGAGACTAGATAAAAATACCGATAACTCATATAATAATAGTAATAGTGGCTACCCCTGGGGACCAGGCACTGAGCTAATCGCTTAGATGTATTCTCACATCTGAGCCCCTTAACAACCCTGTGAAATAGTTACTGCCATCTCTGGTACAGAGACAAGGAATTGAGGATTGGAAAGGGTAAATAACTTCCCCATGATTACTGAGCTAGTAAGTAGCTGACTTAGCAGTTGAGCTCGAATTTATCTCTAAAGCTGCTCTTTGACACCGAACAGTACACATGGGGTGTCCAGGTGCTGACCACTGTGGACCAGCCCTTGATGTCAGAAGAGCAGTTACTACTTTTCTCTCTATGATAGTTCCCCTTCTCCCTCACCTCCAGCCCCTGAACTTTTTTTCTTTTTTTAATCCTGTGAACTCCTTTGGCATCTTTTGAGTTATAGGTTCTAGTAAATATAGTTCAGAAAAGGATGCTTGCCCAATTGATTTTTTTGTTTCATCTTTTGATAGATGGGGTATCCTTTAACTTACTTTGGTTCTTGCCATAGTTTCCATGCTGGAAGGAAATGCCTAGGGCTGTCTCGTATATCTTTAGCAACCTTCTTATTCCTCTCTAGAGTAATAGAGATTACGTGCCAAAAGCAGGTGATGGGGTTCCCTAATTTAATCGTTCCTTTGGAGCACCTGCCCTGTGTCAGGCACTGAGCTAGATGCTTGGAATACAGGATGAGGAAGACAAGTTCCTGTTCCTTATACTGTCCTTTCTAAATATGTGGAGACAGCCAATAAATAGGAACCATTCTAGGGCGTGATAATTGCTAGGAAGAATGAATCCAGGTATTAACAGTAGCGGATGACTTGTGGGGGGAGGGTAGGGATGCCTTTGATTTATTTCCTGTGGTCCCTAGGACAGACATTAAGGGGGACTTTAAAGTCAAGTTTAGCTTCTGTACTTCTAGATACATCTATAGCCCGCTTGTGACTAGGATTGGGGCTGGGGGGGGTGGGAATTCAAGTGGACACAACTTTATTTCAATGTAATCTTCCTCTTTGGCACCCCCAGCCATTTTCCCAATCTGTTAGGGTTTTCTCTCCTGATACCTCTCTCCACCCCCAGCTGCCCAGCATTCTACCTCCGGTGCCAAAGCTTGCTGTCTCTCCCTACCACCACCACCACAACCCCACCTCCCTGTGACCCATGAATAGTCCTCTGTTTCGTGTCCTCAAGGTCAGGCCCTCTGGGGCTGCCCAGGCCTCAGCTAGCCATCCTGATAAACTCCTCCCACATTGAATGATCTGTGTTAATCCTAATTCTGTTTTTTTCATCTGTGATATGGGGAGGTGGGATAAACCAGCTGAAAGATGGCAAGAGAGTGAGCAGATGTGGGTGGTGGTTTCTCCTGGGTCTCACCCCAGCTTGGTAATCTGGGGATAGTCACTTCGCCTATCTGAGCTTCGGTTGCCGTGGCTGAAAAGTATTGGGTCCGATTGGGTCATCTCAGAGGTCTTTACAGGTCTGAAATTCTGTAATTCCGTTTAGTTGAGCTCTTTAGAGCAAACTAAACAAAACAGAAACTATGATTCCTGAGAGGGAGCACCTCCACCTTGATTGTCTAAGCCAGGGAGGGTCTTCTGACAAGAAAGGAGGCCAGCAAGTTCTCACTGCAGGACAGTAGGAGAAATTATTCAAGGCCTTTTAACTTCCCTTCCTGAGGACAGTTCTTGTGGGGAAGGGACTTTTACTGTGATTATTAATGAGATGAGAACAGAGATGACTCTTCATATGCCCAAACTATGTTTCATATCTTAAACCTTAGAAATAGCAGGTTTTAATGAAGTCAGCAACATCCCCTGACCTATGTGTGGGAACTGAGCAGGGCCCAGAATGAGCCAAAGCATCAAAATCACCTATTTGTGTAAGTGACTAGCTTCTATTTCCTTGTTATTTGTCATTTTACTCCATATTGAGGTCAGAATGGTAAAGCTATTATGCAGTATACATTTACATTAGATTATCAAGAAGACAACGGGCAAGGGTGCTGAATCACTCTCATTAGTAATTTCTAAATGCTGAAAATAAATGTGCATGATATATTCTATTCTACATGGATGCATTGTGTTGTATATTCCCTGTCTAGCCATAGCTTTTACTTAATTGATTTCACTTAGGGAATCCTGTGAAATCTCCTTGTAGAAATCTGAAAGATGAAGAAATAATACTTACTTCATTACTAGCTTGTCTTTTTTTTTTAATTTTATTTATTTATTTATTTGAGAGAGAGAACGAGGGGGAGGGAGAGACAGGGAGAGAGATAAGCAGACCCCCTCCACTGACCAGGGAACCCAATGCAGGGCTGAATTCTGGGATCATGACCTGAGCCACCCAGGTGACCCTCGCTCATCTTCTTCTAAAGGTGTTTGTATGGTGTGATGAGGAGCAAGTGGTCCACACAGTGAATCTTCTGTACAAACTAAAGTAGCAGAGCAGCATGGTTCTGCAAAATGCTTCTTTTGTTTTCTATCAATGTGGTAATGATTCCACACAATTGAAAACTTATTTTTGTAAGCTGGTATTTGGTGTCATTTTGAGGTGTATTTTCAGCCATTAATTGTTTGAACTTTTATTATTTCAGAATTAAGGTAGCCTTATTTAGATTCCTTCCTCATCTCCTTTGAGAGTCAACATTTACATGATAATCTGTACATCCATTTACATCTTTTTCTGACTGTCCTTGAGGAAAACAAACAACATCAAAAAGGATTAATTATTTTCCAGTGAAAGCTTATTGTGTGCTGACAATAACTTTAATCCCTTTAATGTCCAAATGAGGAAGATTGATAACTGATAACACTTCTATTGATATTTTCCTGATATGATTCTGTAGCCAAAAAAAAACAAAACTTTAATGTCTTTTAGTAAACACTAAAGGGGGAAACCATAGATACATAGAATACAAAGAATTTGGTCTATGTAATGCAAATATATTTCCCATTGTCATTTCTTTTTCTTTTTTTTTTTTTAAGATTTTATTTGTGTATTCATGAGAGACACACAGAGAGAGGCAGACACATAGGCAGAGGGAGAAGCAGGCTTGATCTCAGGACCCCAGGATTACTACCTGAGCCGAAGGCAGACTCTCAACCACTGAACCACCCAAGCGTCAAATATGAACAGTTTAAAACATTAATACTTCCATCCAGACTTTAAGTCTTAGACATTCTTCTATACATTTTACTAGGTCAAAAGCAGCTCAAATATAAACAATTATAATCTTTGGCCATGTAATTGTCAAATGTCACTTATATCTTATTTTATAAAATAAGCTACGTTGTCCTTGTGATTTACTTGATGGCTGGAAGAAAATCAGACATTTTATATACAGCAGGATTTAATGAACCCCTGGAGGCCTAGTTGTGGCTATTTCATAATACAAGTTAAAAATACATTTTTGTTTGTTTTGTAAATTAGAAAGGAGGTGAGAAGATGGAGAGAGACATTATAGTTTGAATTTATAATTAAAAAGCACGGAAGATGATTGAAATAAAGAGATTATTACCAGATGCCCCACCCCACCCCCCAACACCTAGGCAATCTCTTTGTGAGAATTTACCTTGGGTAAATTTGCAATAAAAAAGTGATATTAAAAAGGCATGTAACCACTGTAGCAAGCACAACAACCGTGTGACATCCTGAGAGATTGCAAAAATATTTTCTTTTTCCAAGTTTGCTCCCTTTCTCTTAGAGTGTTTGAAACCAAGGAATATAGCAAATACTGTTATATATTTAGCCTATTCCTTTATGCCTTGCTCGTTTCTTAAATTAATTCATGGGCAATGAATGAGGAGAGGAAAATAAGAGCAACCACAAAACACCCAGGCGATATGATAGTGAATACCACTTCCTAATGCTTACTCCCTACCTAAGAAAATAGCTTTATTTTCTTCTCTCTTGTGCCAAACTTGATTGCATTGAGCAAGAAAGTGGATAGCAAGTCTTTTTTAATGTTGTACTATTAATTTCACCCAACACAACAGGTTCCATTCCTCATTCTTTATAACTTTGGGAGTAAGTGTAGTGTTTTGCTGCTTGTTTACAATATAGTCAGGCAGCAGACACCGTACATAAAAGGTGCTACCTATCACCAAACACATCAAGAATGCCGGAGATTTTTCTACTTTCATCGATAAGACTTTGTTTAGCTGCATACCAAGAAGTTCAATAGGAGCGATGTAAAGCTACCCTGATATTTTTGTATTTTTATCCACTGCATTATTTTGAACCAACACTATATACCTTTAAATGTAGTGTTCATACTTCTTGCTTTACAAGGTCCAAGGATGTCATTGTTAGCTGTCATTAGCTTTGTGTTTCTCGGAAAGGAACATGGTCTCCCGTGGAAATTCTTGACCATCTCTAGCAAATGGAGACCACCTATTCGTTATAAAGAGTGTTATATGTGTTTGATTACCTAGAATGACTTGCCCAGAGATACTCTTTTGGAGAAGTACCAGCACAATGCCCAAAATGCCAGAGGGTGGAAAGTCATGGTCTCGGCAGGGGGAATGACTGGAGTGTTCCTGGAGACAGTGTTTTCGCATGGCTGACATTAATGACAACCCAATGCTACACACTCACTAAATGTTTTCATTTCAGAAGAGCATCAAAACCACGGAGTCCTTTCAAGTCGTCTTCTTTTACTGCGAAACCAGAAACCATGCGAACAACTACTTTCAGTAATAACCTGTGTCCCAGCTACAGGCTGTATTAAACTCCTTGTCGTATAATTTTCTAATTTGTGTGTAGGTAGTTGTAGCAAACAACTTAGTTTACTTCAGAGCATGACATCAGAGAGCATATTTTAATGCAGCGGTGATGGGTAATGAAATCAGAATTTCCACAAAGTATTGTGAGGAGAAATAAAATAGGAGACTCAGAGTTTCCTCCCGAAGTCATTTACGTTATTAGGTAATGAGGCTGATTTTATTTTAACAAATGTACTAGAAGGTATGCTCCCATGTGGACGTTGCCCCTTCAAAGCAGTCCACTGGGGAGGCTAAACATCTGTGCCAAAAGTGCTGTCACTGCCAAAAACTAATATGTAATCTCTCTTCTGGAATGGCTTTCCACTCCTTTAGCAATGTTTTAGTGATCTCCATTGTGGCCATTGTTCTTCTGGAAAAGTGACTTTGATTTTTGAAGATAACCAATGGTTAATATGCTGAGTAAGGTAAGAGAAGAAACCAGGGCAAGCTGTTTTTCTTTAAGAACATTCAACAAAGATGACTACAGAGTCACCAACTTGTCTTTATCGGCATGCTGGCCCTGAGCGTGGTTGCCTAAGAAGCCATTCAAAGAAGTTTGTGACAACGACAGCATCGCTACTTTGAAGACCAGTCCTCATTTGGGGTGAGAGAGGCTGGTGCCAGTAATTTTGTGGAAAGAAAATACTGCCATTAATTCTCTTCTTCCGGGTGTACGATAGCCACAAAGAAAACAGAGGACATTCAGAGGCCATCACTGGCGTACACAATGGGTGTCCCCTATCCAGATGCCACCTGCCTCCTGAGAGTGCTTGGTTGCGGCTCTGTCGAATTACTACTAACAAAACCGTAGAGCAAGCAGTGAGTGTGGGAAGCTGGAAGGAGAGAGAAAGAAGGGAAACTCCTAGAATGGTGACTTTCATTGTCATAACCTGATAGTGATCACCGGAGAATTCTGACTTCAGTCCCCAGTTCAGAAATCACTAAGATGCCACCCAGTCTGGTTGTAGGGCAGCTCAGTGCTTTGGCTGCTGGCAGCACAGGGGTGGCTGTTTCTGGGCTGGGCAGGCCTCACTGACTCAGCCTTGGGGTTCAGGACTGGGGCACGCCTGGGAATTCAATGGAAACCTTAGTGGGGGTACTGAGGCTTTCCTGGTGAGAAGTGCTTTGGAGAGCTAGCTGTGTTTTATCCCATTGTGCGGTTTTGTGTTTTTGCAGCTATAAAAATGGGTCTTCTCTAGGTTTTACTTTTGAAGGATCATGAGATGCTGCTGAAGAATGAGTGCTGCTACCTATTTCCTTATCCCTGTGCCTTTCTCCTAGGGATTGTTTTGACTGCTGCAGTTGGCAGGATAAACAGCCACACGGAGGGAAGCAAGTGGCAGCGTTCCTGGGGAAGCCATTCCTGGATCTGCCATTCATGACCTCAGCAGACCCCTTGGCCTGCTGGCCACTTTTACCCATTGCTGAAGTCTTTGCGATCAATTTCCTCCAGTTTAAACAATTTCTCTCTCTCACTAGACAGACCAACTATTAATTCAAATAACAGTTAATATGAATTTAAGTTCCTAGAGTGTTAACATGCACCGTTGGTTTAGGAAATTTGTTTGTTGGCCCCTGGGGCATTCCATGTTCTCCTTTCTTATTCTCCATTTTTTAAGTTGTCGCTGAATAAAATGTGGATCCTGGCAAAGTCAGCAGGGGTAGAGATGCCACGGGGGCTATCTCTCAGGTTAGGAGGAGAGTGAGAGATTGGGATCCCATGGAACTGAGGGCTCCCCAGCCTCCTGACTCCTGATGGAGATTAGACCGAGGTAGCCAGATTGCCGCTTTCAAGTTTTGATTTTTCTCTAGTTTCTCTTCCTTAAAACCCCATTGAGGAAAGCTCCTGGAATGACACATGTAAAAATCAGAGACCGTTTGAAATCATTTTTATCATTGTTCCTGAGAACCCCCTGCCTTACTGAGGACATTATGTTTTACAAAGTGCCTTGAACTTTCATATAGGTTCTCAAGGAATATTTGTAAAATGCCCAAAGAAAACATTCTTTGAAATTAATTGCTAATGTCCAAGTCAAGAAAGACAAATAATAGATGCACTCTAAATGAACTGTACTGTCTAACTGGGCAATGAAATGTGTCCCCCGTGAACACCATTTAGTTCCTCAGACCAGAATTGGGGAAAGGATAGCCCTGTCATAGATGGGAGTAATTCACTCTCAGGAAACATTTTAAAATGGATTGATACTTGTCTGGTAGAGTTACCTGCCTTGCTATTGACAATGATAAATTTTGTGGTAATCAGCTCATCTTGGCTAACTGACAACTCAAGAAGCTGATTCCAAGAACAGGAAACTGGTTTCAATAGAAATATTTGTTTATTTTAGAGGGTGGGGATGGGTAAGGACCGGTCAAACTTATGATTATGTTTTAAAGGATGTTTTGAATGAATAATTCCTCAGAGGTGTTAGCCGTCTTTCTGATTATTGGCAAGTGTGTTTGAGGCATGGCTGGCTTTTTAAACAACATACTAAGGTTATGCACCTGAAAAAAATCTTGTCCCATTCAGAATTTTCAGTTTGGAAGCCTGCACACTTATTCACATGATTTCTTTCTAAGCCTTAATTCTCTTTTTTGCGCACCCTGTTTCTTGAATTTGCTTTCAGTGACTGCATTGGGTTTCTTTGAATAACAGTGAATTCGGGATCCCTGGGTGGCACAGCAGTTTAGCGCCTGCCTTTGGCCGAGGGCGCGATCCTGGAGACCCGGGATCGAATCCCACATCGGGCTCCCGGTGCATGGAGCCTGCTTCTCCCTCTGCCTGTGTCTCTGCCTCTCTCTCTCTGTGTGTGTGTGTGTGACTATCGTAAATAAATAAATAATTAATTAATTAAAAAAAAAAAAAACAGTGAATTCAAAATAAAGCGAGGTCGAGGTGAGTAGTTAGGTTGATTTTCCTGGAGCACTTGGGCAGACTCCAGCCACCCCTCTGGGCATGGGTTCCTCAACATCTCACAGGGAAGGCTCCTGTATGATGAGATGAAAATACTTTTGTGCTGCCACCAGGACCTGCCTCAGAAGTTTACTTCTGTGTGTCTTAATGGTCCTTGACATGACCTTGGACTTGGCCCTTGCCAATGCCTTCTAATGCCTTTAGACACTTGTTGCTGGGAACCACATTGCTTGAGGTTCTAAAATGCTTTGCTGTTGGAGGTTTTGTTTTGAAAAATAACTGACGGGCAGCCCTGGTGGTGCAGTGGTTTAGTGCTGCCTGCAGCCTGGGGTGTGGTCCTGGAGACCCGGGATCGAGTCCCACGTCAGGCTCCCTGCATGGAGCCTGCTTCTCCCTTTGCCTGTGTCTCTGCCTCTCTCTCTGTGTCTCTCATGAATAAATAAATAAAATCTTTAAAAAAAAAAAAAAAGAAATGACAATGGGAAATATATTTGCATTACTGATGCTCCTAGCCAAGGGCTTTGGTGCTATGGATTTAAAGCAAAAGCACACATTTACTGGTGTTGGGGGGGATATAAACAACCTCCCTCTGTTCCAGGGCTTTCTATGGAAATTGTTTACCATGAAGGGAAAATAATACTTTACTTTCCATCAATACCACATTAGCATTGTGTTGTTTTGTCTCTTCTATAATGGCATGGTATTGCAAGGAATGCTCTTTGATTGAGAGTAGTAAACATTTGTTTTTAAATAAGGCCAAAAAAGGAGGGGGCGGGTGGGTAGACATAAAGTGTTCTAGCTTTGGTAGGAGCTCTGGCAGGACTTTTATTCTGGACTTTGATGAGAACATTTCATTATGTTCCCTTTCCTAAACCAAAATGAGATGAAATAGACAACTTGGTTGCAGGGCAGGCTTCTCTTCCACTTTCTATTACTACTTTTTCCCTGACTAGATGACACCTGCCGAGTTTTGCCATTAAAAAGATGTCCCCCCTGTTGGAGAAATGACAGGTCAACTCGCCCTTAACCATCAAATCACAGTATCATCTAGCAGGACTGAATCGGGGAGACTGTCTGGTGCAACAGTGTACCTAAGCACAGACAAGGGAAGCTGAGCCCAGGAGAAAGATGCTCACAGAGGTTCTCGGGGGTTAGGTAGATTGCACTCACTGACATGTAGTTGTAGAAGCTTCCTAACCCTGTAGCTCAGTCTTTTTGCTATCTCACCACACAGCTCTTAGAAACCTCTCCCACTTCCTCTGCTTACCACCTCTCGAAGATGCCAGGCTTGCCATGGGCTTTACCTAGAAAGTGGGTCGCTGGCATAATATGCACTGGTCTCTTTCAAATCTGCTTTATATCTGTTTTGTGTTACTTCTCATCTTAGGCCTTTGCATTAAGAATAAAGCTGCTAGGGGTGCCTGGGTGTCTCAGTCAGTTAAGCATCTGACTCTTGGTTTCTGCTTGGGTCATGATCTCAGGGTCATGAGGCTGAGCCCCCGTGTTGGGCTCTGTGCTCAGCAGGGCGTCTGCTGGAGATTCTCTATCTCTCTCTTCTCTCTCTCTCTGTCTCTCTGTCTTCCCCTCCCTCCCCTTCTGCCCCTCCCCTCTAAACTAAATAAGTAAATCTTAAAAAAAGAAAACACAGAAAGCTGCTGAAGTTTACCATGTCTTTATTTAAAAGGAGTATAATGACCTATCCTTCATTCTTCTGCTCGCTCCCTCAATTCCAGTTACAGCCCTTGCCAGATACTACTGTCCTTAAAACATGCATGGTGATGATGAGGAGGAGTTTACCTTCAATGTTATACTCAACTCTTTACTTTCTTCTCCTTTTAAAACAGTTTTCACTTTCATCCTTATTTTGTATACCCTGAAGCTAATGTAACAAGATGAAGTGTGCTAGTGGGTTCTGTGTACCCCCTTTGCGTCCTTGGTGGCTAACCATGAGGTTCCCAGCAAGGAATGGTAGGACTTGCAGCTGGATGGACCTGTGTGTGAGCATGTGGCATGTGGCATATGGTGTGTGTGTGATGATTTAAGATGGTAGCAGTCATGGGCATTAAAAAGGACCTGCTATTCTGAGCCCAGGCTGTGACAGTAAGATATGCCTGCAGCAGCTGTTAGCAATCAGAGTGTGTTTCCATCTGATGTGAAATGTGCTGCCATCACTTGTGAAGTGGATTTCAAAACCTTGCCACACTGAAGTACCACAGTGTGTGAATGGTGCATTTTTACTGCAAATGAGAAGAATTCACTTATTCCCATGATAATGTCACCCTCACTCACTCAAGCTATCTTAAGTGGCAAAAGCGCACGTGGCCAAATGCTGGGTAGCTGATAGGAGTCTGTGTAAGACAGTCATAGAATATCATCTGAAATATTTGTCTGCAGGCAGAAGCAGCTCCTTGGACTACAGGAGCAGAAACTGAAAGTGGAATAAGGACAGTGCCATGAATCTTCCTATGATAGCGCCACATGATAGCGTCTCATGGCTTTCTTACCTCATCTCTAGTACATGGCTCACATACAAATAGGCAGCTTCAAAATAAACACCCATGATACACTTTTCCTTTTGTTAGGAAAAATGACATTTATTAGGTATTATAGTCTGTAAATTGATGCTTAGTCTGATGTTCAAACCTTCTTAAAATCATTCTGACAATCTCTTAACTTGGTCAGAACATTCCTTCTCCTCCTGCCTCACAACTACGAAATATCCCCAAGGCTCTGCTGCCTTTTACTGTATCTCCCTTTGCTACAAAGCAATAGCTACCAGCTCCTGCTTTCTCCCCATGGGAACAGACATGGAAAAAAGTGTGCTTCAGCTATCAGCAGATATTGTTAACTGTTCTCCAGTTGATTTTATGTAATTAAGAATGGAAATGTTTCTTTAAAAAGCAAGTTTAAAGAGCATACATTTAGAGAGAGAGAAAAAAGTCCTCAGGTCACTTGTCTGGTCATTCCTATGCCTGGCTGAACTGGGTATCTAAGAAAAGCATCATAAAAGATAATTTTTAAAAATACTATTGAACTGCCATTCAGAAATATCTGTGATGTATTTGAAGGCTTAGAACTTGACATATCGGCTATTTAGATGTTGTTGGCTATATCCTGGAAATTAGAGGTAGAGAACCCAGCAGCATCTTTCTTGCAGGAGTTGATCACTAATCCTTCAAGATCTTACAGTCTTAATATGATTAATATGACAATATCTATACTTCTGCTTCTGGCAAGTCTGAATAATTTGCTTATGACTTTTAATAAAAACCAGACCTTTCCCTGGCTTATTGTCCAAAGCTCCATTCTCCCTATTAATTCTACGGAGATTTTGTAAAGTGGGAAATAGAACAGAGGTGAAGGGGGTGATCTGGGCTGTGGAGTAATCCTTTTGACCATAGTCACCCTAGATCTTTGGACCAAGAAAGTTCTGGTGTCACTGACCTATGTTCTCATGACTATGGATGTATTGTCATTTTAGTCCTCTATGGCTTACTATGGAGGGATGTAAATGTATTTCCAAGGCTTAAAGTTAAAAGTTATTTTCAATCTTCTGCCATGAATCCAGACTTGATTTGGTTAGAGATATTCCTTAAATGACATAATCTACTATTCAATGAATTGTAACTGATCAAAAAACAAAACAAAACAAAACAACAATCCAAGCTAATGGAAAGAAGGCAATGGATTCCTTGGCCTGGTGAACTTTGATGATGTAACCTGGATTCTTGTTATTTTGACCCACTTCTACACATCTTCATCCAACTGATTTTTGTGATAGCACCATTGGGTGGTGGGGGAGGGGGGGTTATAGCAATTGTACAGTTGGAACTAGCAATCAGTGGCTGACTTCTTAGGCAGGAGATTTTAGCTCTTTAAGGAGTGTTCTGAGGCAAATAGAATGTTTTGATTGATTTATTCAGTAAACTGTGATGCCATACACTAAGCATACAATGGATGAGATTCACATGAAGCCATAGAACAAATAGATTTAAACAAATGTCCTGTTCGTTATAAGATCCATTTCTATGTCAATAGATTGTTCTATCCATGGACTTGAGATTCAATCACCCGGTCTGTTTATTTTTGTAACATTATATGTACCTATTAAGAAAAATAAAAACCTCTAAATTGAAATACCAAGATTGTACAATGAGGATAGCCTGTAGCATGCATAAGCAGGTGTGAAGTTAAGAGAACTGCCAAGTGGAGTGTTAGGTGTGAGAATTGGGGGATAGTTGTGTTAAATAAGATTAATTCATAAAATGCACTAATTCTAATGTTTTTGGTTAAGCAGAAACTAGATAAGATCTTCAGATTTGGTTTGGTTTTAAAGATGTTTTTTTCTGTTGTGAACAATAGACTTTGAATGATGAAAGCAAAGAGCTGACCCCATTGCTCTCAAGTGCAAGCGGAGGAAGATTTAACCTAAGTGGGGTGCAGTTGTTCTTGTTTAGGGGAAAAAAGGAATTGGTATCTAGAGTGAGGTTGATCGCTAGAAAAGATTAGATGCAGTTCTGTGCGTCAGTTGACATTTTTTGGCCTAGTATTATCCAGGAGAATGTAGGGGACATACATCTATTGTTGGAAAATAAGTTGTTAGAGGTTTGCCTTGATCATAGTCTAACCACTTAGATCCTTTTTCCTGCTGATGCAAAATGACAGTTAACGTACACTGAGATTCAAGAGAAGAATTTTTATTAGCTATTTCTGATCTCAAGGCCCTAGAAAATCTTAAAGAATTAAGTATTGAAAAAAAAAATGTAGTTAATTCTAGAATCTTAGAGGAACCTTACCCCAATTGAGATTAATTGGCCAAATGGCAGTTGCCTTTGTCTTGCTCCCTCATTGCATATAACCCCACACATTCTCAACAAGAAATATGTCTCGCTATTTACAAAGGCAATAGAGAAGTTAGGTTAGGGAAGACAAAACAGAGAAGGGTGTCTGTATTGATAATATTAATGGTATCATCTTTTATTGCATGAGAATTTATTCAGTGTTTGCCTGCTGGATGAATAAAGTGAAGGATTAGGAAGCTACTTCTCTTGCCATTCAAGTATTTTATTCAAGGTTAAGTTGGCTATCAGTTAACCAAAAAGAGGTAAAAAGTCAATTACCTTGATTTAGGTGTTTTGTACATTACTGTGTAGTAGAGGGTCCTAGGTAGAACTGGCTCTAAAAATCAAAGCCATCCACTATTCCTTTCTATGAAAAATCTGTTTCCTTTCTGATTTGATAGAACTTCCCTGTCTAGGGACAGAAGTGCTCTTTTGGATTGGGCTTTTACCAAAGATATGTATGCATCAGGGAATGTGAGTCAGTTTCTCTGGATAGCTTAATCTAGTAAGGATAGAAACATATTACAAAGGATTAATATTCAGTTCCCATTGTCAGAACTACCTGTATATTCACAGAAAGCCACATGAGAAGATATGCCTGTCTTCCTTATTCTTCAGAGATTTCCTAGGTACACAGCTAAGCTCTCTCTGAATTCATATAGGGGATTCTGGCCCAGTGTTTTAACTCTTCTTTACCTAAGTTATACATGTATAAAGGCTGAAGGAAATAGCCAAAGTTCCAAAATTCCACTTTTGTCTTATTTTAGATTTAGTTTGCAAATGCTTACTCTCTTAAACTGTTTGAGGTGTGTTTATGTGTATGTATTTTGACAGGTATATGCAATACTTTTTATTAAAAAATCAGTTTTTAAAAAGCTGTTAAATTCTCAGCAGAAACCACAATCAAGTTAAAGACATAGATTTAAATAGTAGGTAAGATACAGGAGTTTTTTGTGGGGATCAGAATAAGGGGCAGGACTTTTTTTTCTTTTAATAGCTGTGATTTGACAAGTTCCTTTGAGTCAGACATCACCTTAATACCAAAACTCAGAGTGTCACCGTGTGAGATGTATGTTTATGGTTTAGCATGTGGGAATCATGCAGTTTCCATGATGCCTCTGCAATACTGCCCAAGCCCTGGTGAAAAGTTTAATTTCCATGACTTTGCTGGTGACAGCTGCTACAGAGAGCTGACTTCTCCATCCATGTGTTCTATTTTTCTTCAGTTGAGACTAAGATAGTAACATCTGGACCTATTAGTCCCTCAGGAAGGCATTTTGGGAACCAACAATTAAAAAAAAAAAAAACTAAGTCTAGCTAGCAGATGAAAATTACAGTTCTGTGTATTTTCTTTATTCTCTTTGTGGAGGAGCCTGTTGTGGGTAGTGAGGGCACAGCGTCCTGGTCCTTGCCAAGAATGATATGCCAAGCTTCCTAAAGCTTCCCATTTATATAAGTCTTTTCATCTTCAAAGAGCTTTGCGAGCATTCATTTACCACCACCTGCCTGGGAGGTAAGAATTATTCCCATTTTATAGACGGAGGAAGTGGAGGTGTAAGTGACTTGCTTGAGGCCACCCAGCGAGTTGAGGGTCAGAGGGAGACTTGGAAGGATTGCCGACTCCACTTCTTAGCTAAATCAGCCTGCAGCTCTTTCTCTCTTGTGTCATTTCCCCTTGGGAGCCTCAGATCGATGATAGCATAAATCTAAAGGCATCAAATAATCCTGAATAGGAAAGAGACACCAAGTCTGTCTTATTTGTGGCTGCCTCTACAATTGAAACTCTGGGAAATCCAGACATAGAGAAGCCATTTCACTCTCCTGAGATTCACTGTCTGCATCTGTAGAATGGGGTTGATAATACCCAATGGCTCACTTCAGAGTTGTTGTGAGCACCAAAATCAAAACAAGCTAACGAGAACAAACACTTTAAAGACTCTTACAGAACTCTGCAAATACCAGACATTATTTGTTGCCAGAAATGACCACCCGGCTGTTGTATCAAAGGGGTAGGGCTTTTCTAATTAGGTGGCTACTTGCTTTGGTGATGTTCAGCGAGGATTACTGAGGATTACGTACTGTTAAGAAAGAATCCAAAATCAGTAGAAGGAAAGACTCTATCAGAGAAACATACTAGTGTTCTGTTTAGTGTATATTCAGTAGACAAAATGGTGGAACAAGTTGATTGTTAATTTGGATAGTGTGCAGCTGGAACTCCACCCTCCCCGCCTGGGAGGGTCATTGAACATGCCTGGGCCGTGGAACTTACCTGTGCTGTACACCGAGCCATGCATCTGGGACAACTGTATGTGCCAGACTGTTCAAAGCCCACAGTCTATGCCCCTCCTACCGTGGAGATGTAATGAGAGCTCTCTGCAAAACCTATGGTGGCCTGTGACCTCCAGCAGCAGCCCTGAGAGTGGAGAAAAAGTATGTTGCTCCCTGAATTGTTCACCGCTTGTACACACAGTACCTTTGCACATTACAAAGAAGGCACCACCCCTGCAGATAGTTTGTAAAAGAGGTGCTTATCTGGGCAAATTGAAGCAAGGCTCCCTTACCCTGGGCTGTTAGAGCCACTCTGCAGCCCACTCAACAGCCAGGTGAATTTCAGCCCCTTCTTCTGTCCCCTCAGCTGGAGCCCCAGTTACAGGGCACAGTGCCCTTGAAACTAGGAGGTGGCCAGACCCCGAGGGGGCAGAGAAATCCAGAAGCCAGGAGCTTTGAAAGCCCCTCCAGGTAAGCAGGTGAAGCCTATGCCACTCTCTCCCAGCCGGCCTTGACATGCAGGCTCGGCGACCGTCCAGGCAGCTGGAGAAGGCTTTAATACCCCAGCAGTTTTAAACTGGGGATAAAATAAAGTGACTAATCCATAAAAGTCTCAAGCCATTTTGCTGAAAATAAAATCAAATGCCTTAGGGTTTTTCTTTTTAATCTTTATTGGTTTTTCTGCTTGCAAAAGTAATACATGCTGGTTGTAAAAAAACTCCAACATTGGAGGAATATGTAACATAGCAAGTGAAAAGTCTTCCATATTCTCAGCCCTCCAGAAGAAAGACTGTCAACAGATTGGTGTAAAAAATAGTTGTTTCAGGGTTTTGGGTTTTTTTGTTTGTTTGTTTGTTTAAAGCAGTAGTTCTCGACAGTTTTTGCAAGACACACAAATTGCATAACATTCATCTGTGTCACATACTCTCATGGGTGTACCCAAGGTTTGGCCATTTCCTGGCAAGCTAACAGTAACCCTGCCCTGTTTGGTCCAATTCAAGAAAGTATATGGTTATGCAAGTGAGCTAGGATGAAAGATATTATTGGGGTAACTGTAGGTCCCTATTAGTTTATTTTTTATACGAACCAATACAAATTTTATATTTTTTTTACTATTATTAGTAACAAATTCCTTGGGACATATACCACAGCTGATCGCAATATACTGCTGGGGTGTAGCAGTTAAGTGCCAATGTTGTAAAGGATTGCAGTGGTAGCTGGTATGAACTGCCTGTCATATTATTTGGAGGATAAGCAGCTTTTCTCTATCCCCACTTTGGAAAGAGCTTAAAGTCTGGAGAAAAGAATTTCATTCCGCTATAAGGCAGGATTTCTTATCAACAATAACAATAATAATAACTACTATTTATTGAGTGCCAAATATTTCTAAGAACTTTGTGATGTGCATATATATATACAGAGAATACATATATAAAACAATCATTTATGTGCTACATTTATACACGTATCACTGAATCTTCAAATATGAAATGGAGCCTCAGAGAGGTTAAGTAACTTGCCCAGGCCTTAAGAATTGTTACATGTTGGTGTCAGTCATCCTAAGATCAGAAACTGTACTTGGAATTTTATAAAATGGAGAAGAATGGTCTAGAAGGTCGATGATTGCTTGCAGTTATAAAGTACTAATAAGGTAACTCCCAGAAAGATATCTTGACATCAGTTCTGTAGTTCTGCAAGTTTAAACAAATTATTTGTGTTGTGTCCTGTGCATCCTTGGTTAATGGTGGCATACCAATAGCAGTCTGTTCCTGGTGTTCTTGATGTTGTTATTGGAGCAATTTAGCTCAGCTGTGTGAAGTAAGGTGGGAAAAGGGAAAAAGAGCTATTGAACTAAACAAAAAGACAATGTGTCCAAATCCCAGCCTTACCTCATCCTAGCTCTCTGACTTTGGGGAAGTTGTATAGCCTCTCTAAGCTTCCATTTCGTCTTCTGAAAAATGCAGATGATGGTAATGATGGTACCACGTACCTCACTGGGTGTCAGAGGAATGGATATAATGCCTAACACATTATAGACCCAAATACGTGTTGCATATTATTGGTTATGATAAATCCATTAGATTATCATGATATCACCTTTCATGCATAAAATGGGTACAACTCTTGTACAATTGTATTTTTTAATTCTCTGGGAGAATGGGTATTTTTCTCTGGACCAAGATATCTCCCCAAAAGTCCTAAGGAATAAATGAGGTGTTAAGAATGCCATTGTCCATTTTCTTGTCCCTTTTATAATTAGAAGTAAAAACCCAACCTTTTATAGAAGTACAATGCTAAATGACAGCCCCTCCCAAGGACCACTTGGCTAATTAGCACACTTGCATTCCAGGATTTCCTGACTCCCCGCTGCCACTTGTTGTCGGCTCCTTGAAACTGCAGAAATTTGCCTCTGCAGGTGTGGAGAGCGTGCTTGAATTACTTAGGGTGCATGAGAGAGCAAATTATTTAGGCAATAGAGCTGAAAATGTGGGCAAATTAGAATTTTTCATAGCAAGATTGTGCATTGTTAAGCCAATTCATGATTATATGTGTGCGTCTTGCTTCAGATATTCTGCTACACAATAAACCTCTTTGCTGCGATGAATATGTATGTGGACTAATTTAATCAATATACTTGTGACAGTAGTGATGTCTGACAGAACTCATCCTTTGAAATTCTGGCTGAGTTAATGTGTGCAGTATATATATGGGCCAAGACTCATAATTTGTGTTAAAAGAAGATTATTTTGAAAAGACACAACACTGCCTGTTAGAAAATGAAAAAGCCCGAGGGATAGAAAGCAAAGGGCAAAGGGATTTTTGTCCTCTTCTCTCTTCTTGGTCTGAAAACTCAAATTTAAGGAACTAAACTGCTTTCCTTTTGAAAAAAAATATTGCAAGGCCTTTTTTTCCTCATTGATACATTTGAATTCTGTAAATTGACTAAAAGGTGGAGGGAAGTGGCTTTAATGCATTGTTGGATTAAATGGAAGGTTGAGTAAGTGCCCTGGTCCAGTCTGCAAATGTTTGCTTTCTGGAAATATCAACACATGTGATCAGATCACATTCAGAGAGTTTGCTTTTCAGAGCAGGTGGGTTTTAATCATTTCCTAAAGAGCACTTGCAACTGAAATTGTCTTTGGAGATAAGAGAGCCAACCCAGAGGGTAGGCTAGTAGAATAGTTTGATCTGACCAATCAGAATACTTGAACTTTGCTTTGGAGAACCCTCCTATCACCGTACCATGAGATTCCTGGTGAAGCTTTTCTAATTCCCAGTCTTTAGCCAACACTGTCCACTGGAACTAAGCACAAACACAGTGAGGGTCAAAGATCTAGGCAAATGGCCCCTATTTGAAAATACAGATCAATCTACAGTGAGTCCATTCATACTAAGCAACTTGGCCTCCATAAA
Source organism: Vulpes vulpes (assembly GCF_048418805.1). Taxonomy (NCBI): domain Eukaryota; kingdom Metazoa; phylum Chordata; class Mammalia; order Carnivora; family Canidae; genus Vulpes; species Vulpes vulpes. The sequence continues at coordinate 65,174,502 of NC_132794.1, read as the reverse complement.
TCATGTGAAATATGTCTCAGCTTGAGTGCCCTCCAGATCTGAAGCCCCTGGAAGCTGATGCAAGGCTGAGTTTGGGAGCCTGACTCAGGCCAACAGTCCTATGCGGTAGTTGGCACTAAACTCTAGGTCTGTGCTACAGTGACTCTCCTGCCTTCCCCTCCACCCCCACCCCCTGCCCCTGCAGCCGGGCCATGAGTCATTCCAAGGGTCAGAATGCCAGGCCAGGATCCCAGGGCCACCCCCATCATGACGAGACTCCTCCATGCCAGACCTCCATATCACTTGCAGGATTACAAGGAGCCATTGGCAAACATTTTGGTCCTGCCTTAAATATCATCATTTCACTTCTCATGCATAATCCACTATGAACACAGGCAGAATGAACAGCAATACATTACTCTCCATTTGATCTGGATAGTTTTATTCAGCGTTCCCGATATGGTCTGCCCAGGGCCTTCATACCGTATAAAAAACTAAACAGATGTACTTGATCTCTCCATTGTTAAGCTGGAAGGAAGGTAACTCTTGAAAGTCCCAGGTTCAGCACTGAGGTTGCTTTAATTACCTCAGGTCGTTTTGATGCCGAGTTGAACTACAAGGATTTAGTGAAGTTTGTGTCTGATTTCTGTGATTACGGCTTGAGGTAAGACATAAGCAGAAGCTGCTCGGTGTCGGTCTTTTTATTTCACATATAAATTTTGTTTAATAGATGGCCCAGGTACTTTGTGTTGCCTAATTATTCTATTCCTTAGGGGTTGGGGTGGGAGAGGCTGGTTCTCATTACAGACTAGTTAATTCCTGTGGGAAAATCCAGGCCATCACTCTCAGTTGATATCACCTTTCAGAATGTCTGTACCGCCACTTGGGTTTTGTGTCTCAAAAATGTTGGCTGTAACTCTCTCTCAAGCTGCAGACAACATGTGACACAAAACTTGGCCTTGACTATATTAAAAATATTGGAGGGGCCATAAATACGAAGCGTGATTAGAGTTTGGATTTCATAAAGAATTTCCTTGAAGGAATCAAGCCACTAAGGTGAGGCAGACTTAGAAATTATCGTCTTTGTTAAATGTGACCTTATAACACATTAAGCTGCATAACTCAGAATAGACAGTATACAAAGACACCATTACTGAGGTATTGGAAAATTTATCCATTACAGAAAATATATTGGATGTAAGATTTTGAACAGTCTCTAACTCTGGACAATGAAGCTCAGTATGTCAACACTAAAAGTGATTGACATGAGGGGTGCCTGGGTGGCATAGTTGATTAAGCATCTGACTCTTGGTTTCCACTCAGGTCATGTTCCCAGGGTCATGAGGTCAAGCTCCGCATCAGGCTTGGTGCTCAGGGTAGTCTGCTTAAGTCTCTTGCTTTCTCTCCCCTTCCCCACTGCACTTACTCACACACACACACTCTCTCTCTCCCTCTCCCCCTGCCACTCTCTAAAATAAATAAATAAATCTTAAAAGAAAAAGTGATTGATGTGTAAAGGACTCTTCCTCTAGAATAGTTTGCACTCCCAAAAAGTCACTACAGTACTTGTACTAGTCCTCTTGAAAGGAAGTTAGCAGGTACACATGGTTTATAATGAGGTCAAATCCAGTAATTTATTATATGCTATTTCTGAGTATTGAATGCAAGTGTCATATCAAATCCAAAGTAAGTGGTGGTGGAAATTATTCCAGGATATGGGATTACGCTGGAAGAAAGAGCAGGCTGTGTGTATGTGTGTCTTACTTATATTGTGCAACATATTCCTTGAATAAGTCATTGCTTTGTATAAAGCATGTGGCCTAGGGAGGGGCCATATGAAAATGAAGTATATTTTTGCTCTTACAATTGTGTTTGTGTGTGTGATTTAGCAATCTGACATGATATCCATTGTGAAAACCATGGAAAATAAAACTTAGCATAATGGAACATTCCGTATAAACTGGTGAACATTGCTATCCTGTATATACAGCTCAGTATTGGTCTTTATTTCATATATAAATTCTATTTAATAAGTGGGCCAAGAACTCTGTTTCACCGAATTACTCCTTAGGTTATTTTTTAAATCCTTAATTATGTTCTTTCCAACCAACCATACTCAAGGTATATTGTGTTTGCTGAGAAATGTGCTTTGTCATATTTGAGAACATGGGTATAATATTTATTAGTCATTGGGTGGTCTTCTATATGAGGCATCTTCATGGAAATCAGTGGAATAGAAGCATATGCATGGTGTACAAGGCAATCAGTTTCCAACATCAAGAACTCAGAAGCTACATATACTATTCATTAGGATTCACCATTATTAAATTCAGATAGGATATTAACTTTATGGTTGAAAGGTTTTGATCATACACAAATGGACTAATTTTTTAACACATGGAAACTACATTAATTAAAAAAGATTAAGGCATTCTTAACTTGCCATCCTATGTAACTTATTAATATTTTGAATTGAATCATTTTCCTAAGTAGTCTTGACTTTCTGGAGTATGTTTTTTTTCCCTACCAGTGGAGCTACAATGCTCAGCCAAGACAGATTTATGACCTTTTAAAAATAATGATGGAAAATGAGATCGGAGGAAACATTTTAGTATCTGCTTTGCTCTGAGGCCTAAACTGCGAGCTCTCCAGTTCTTGAAGGCTTTGAAATGCTGATTCCAGTCTTCTTGTGGGTTCTTAAACACCTTCTCAAATGACCCATTTTAATAACCCGAAAGCTATTATATAACGAGCAGCCATAATTTAGTCCAGGGCTCTAGGGGGACCCTCACAGTTCAGCAATGAATAGTTAATGCAGTATAATGTTTAGCAGGTTATTAGTTTTCACTATACAAATGCTGATCAGGGAACGCTTTTATAAGGTGTTTAAAAGAAAATGTAATTAACTGGTTGCGTGCTTCTGTTGCAGCTCAAATTGAAATTATTCCTTGCAAGATCTGTGGAGACAAATCATCAGGAATCCATTATGGTGTCATTACATGTGAAGGCTGCAAGGTAAGCCTTTTTAATTGTTGTTGTTGTTTCTGTTAATGTTAGAACGTATCTTTGTGATGTTACTTCTACTATGTCTAAAGATTCAACTTCTCAGCATTTTGAGTGATGACAAATGATAGAACAGAATAAACATTTTGGTGTTAAATTTCAATTAAGAAAGTCATATGTATTTTCATGTCTTCCATCAAAATAACAGGAGGCTAGAGAAAAGTATTTGAGCATTCCTGAGTTGTCACTTCCAATCCTAGAATTGATTGAACTGATGAAAAATCCCTTTGGTTATCTTTTTTAAAAGAGAAGTGACTCTGGATTTCTGTGGTGTCCCTGTTCGAAGCTTTGTAAGAAGGTATTTCCAGTAGTTTAATCGGGATGTGATTGAAAGTCCTTATTGTTGGCACACGTATGTTGATACATCTGGCTAAATTCTGGCAAAGCCGTTGGAAAGAACTGGGTTCTGGTTCCAGTGCCACCACGTGTCCCTCTTGTTGTAGGCTTGTCTTAATCTTTTAGTGACTCAGTGTCTTGATCTGAAAGACACTAAAGTGGGTGTGATCTAAAGTGGGTGTGACACCTTTTCTTCCTACCCCTTAGAACTATTCTCAGGATAGAATTAAAACCTGTAAGTAAAAGTGCTTATAAACTGTAAAGTGCTATTTAAATCTAAATATCATCATTCCTCTGGCTGTTGTTACTATTTTGATTATTACTGATCCTGATCGAGGGTAATATGTACACGCACATGGATAACGTGGGAATGGGAATAGAGATGTTTATCCTAATCATTCTAGGCCTCCAAACCCAGATTGCCTCTGTTATTCAGATTTCAATTTATTAAGATTTAAATCCTCCTGCTTATATTGGAAGGGCCTTGAGACAGCTTACAGGATAAAACAGTGCAAAATAAACAGGCGAGAAGCTATTTAAACATGCAGACAGCCTCTGAGACCGTTGATTGCCACGGAACCAGGCCTGAATCAGCCCTGAGGCATTTTTGAGGCCGAGGCAAAAAAATAAAATCCACGAATGTGGTTAGCTTTCCTTCAGTGAAATTAGAAAATATAATGACATAAAATACAAAATCACCTTCAGACACAAATAACTACTGAGAGACTTCAGGGAAATTTGCCTTGTAATTTCCTTAAGTCTTTGTTTGACTGTTAATCATTGTAACATGTGCTGCTTTGTACATGTACAGATGCTTCATATTGATCCCATCTTGGTGACGCCTGAGCTTTCTGCATACCACCAAACACACTTTTTTCTTGGTAATCACCTGCCTTTTAGGAATAGGGGCTTTCTGCTCAAAGGGGATTTTGAATTCTTCATCTTTAGAACAACCCTCGAGTCCTCAGGTTCTAGATTACCAAGAAAAAAAAATTATGTCCTCTTACTTCCCTCAGTTTGCCCTCCCTCAAAATTAATCAATTAAGTAAATAAAAGTAAACAAAATGAAATCAACTGCCTGGCTAATGCCATCCCAGGATTTAAGGGAGCGTGATCTGCCTGTGACACCTGTCATCCCATTGACTTTCAGAGTTAATTCAGCTGAAGTGGCTGGGCACCTGTCACACTTGACCCTCACCCGCTCTGTGTTCAAACGTTCTCGTCCCAGTTCAAGATGACACAGCCTTTCTTGGTGAAGGATATACAGGCAGCAGTGCCCTCCTACCAGAAGTTCCAAGCAAACTTGACTCTGTACATGTATATCACCTACTTATTTTCTTCCTTTTTTAAAAGATCTTATTTATTTGAGAGAGAGAGAGAAAGCATGAGCAGAGATCAGGGGCAGAAGGAGAAGCAGACTCAGTGCTGAGCAGGGAACCCAACTCGGGGCTCCATCCTTGGACCCTGGGATCATGACCTGAGCTGAAGGCAGACGCTTAACTGACTGAGCCGTATAGTCACCCCTCACCTAGTTATTTTCTTAAGTGGACAGTGTCCTGGGCATTAACTATGTGTGCTTTCATTCTGCCTGAGAAATTGGCCACTCTCTGAGTCTTTTAGTAATACCATGCGTGGTTTTACGTGCCAACTAAAGTGAGCATCTCAGAACAGCATCTGAGGCAGGACCGGGGTGGAGGTGAGGGCTACTTCCCGTGAAATACACAACAGTTCAGAAGATTCATGAACAACATGCTGTTCAATAAAATCTGAATTGTCTGAGAACCACTGGGTTTACATAGGCAGAAACAATGTGTGTTTTCTTTTACCCCCACTGTTTATTTATGACGAAAATTAAAGCAATGAGAAAATAAAGGGCAGCTATTATTTTATCGTTGTCATTTTTCTAGATTCCCTCCCAGATCTTGTATAGCCTCGATGCCAAAGTGTATTTTGGCTATCTGTGGTTCTGTTCTTCTGTCCTATTGACTTTACACAATGGAAATCACAAAACAAACAATTAAAACTTAATTTTATTAACATATTGGGCCTAGGCCCAGCCTGGGACCTATACAATGGTATGTGTTTATATTTGATGCATATAGTATTTGCTCTGCAATTACAGTTTCCCTCTGCTATAATTAATAGTTTCACTTCTGGCTGTGGTGAAGTCAAGAGATTTCTGTTTTTGCCGTTGATGTTAATGATTTATCATGCTCTAACCAGGTGAGGGTGGTTATAGCATCATAAATTATAAATAATTTATCTCTGTGATAGGATCACTAGACATACGGAAAATTTCTAATTACATATATAAATAGATATCTGATGGAAAGAAAGTGACTCAGTCATTTTCTGAGCTAATCATTTTGTGAAGGTATTTTAAATTGCATTTTAAAGTCAGCCACCTGAAACCATAAGAAACAAAAGGACGTATTTCATTGCTGAAATGATTATTTTACCACATATTTGTTTAGGTAAGCATTGCACATAAATAGCAAAAATGATGCAAGTTTGGTAACTCTTTTCTCTAGTTCCTGGATATTCCCAGCCCACCCTCACCAAGTCTCCTTTGCTACCTGTAGAGAGACAGTACTGCAGCATGCTTATGCTCTGACTTTGGAACCAGACTGCCTGGATTTGAATCCTAGTTCTGCCTTACCAGCTCAACCACCTGCCCAACCTCTCTGTACCTCTGTTTCACCATCTGTAAAATGAGGATAGAAATTGTAGTTACTTCCTGGCGTTATCACATGCATTTAGGTAACGCCCTGAGAAAAGTGCCAGGCATTTAACAATCACTCAGTGAGTGTTGGCTGTTGTTACAATCATTTCTAGCCAAATTCCGTATGCCTGAGTCATGATGCTCTAGTCAGATATCATTTCCAGAACATGTATGGGTCCAGTCTTGATTTTTTGTGATCATTTGCTATTTATTATGTACACTCTGCTACTAAAAACAAAAATATGAGCACCCCTTTGGGGACAGGCACTATATAAGTACTAAGAGATCCAAAGACAAAGAAGACCTGATCCTTATCTCAGGTGGCTTACGGTCTAGTTGTAGAGATGAGGTCTGCAAAAGAGCAATGCAAGAACTAAATCCTAGATTTAATAAACTGGAAAAAATTTTGAAAGGGAGGGTTGGGCGGGTTCAAAAAGAGATCCATGCATATAAGGTCAATTGGATTTTGACGAAGATGCCAATTGAATTCAATGAAGAAAAGATGGTCGTTTCAAATAATATTGCTGGAACAACTAGGCATTCATATGAAAAAAAATTAACTTCACATTTATACCTCTCACTGAAAGCAAATATTAGTTTAAAGCGTATCCTAAGCGTAAAACATAACTCTATATTTCTGGAAGAAATCATATATTTGTGTAACAATAGACATACCAATATTTCTCAGACCACACACCGAAGTTCTTACCTTATTTTAAAAAATAACAAACTACAGGACACCTGGGTGGCTCAGCAGTTGAGTGTCCGCCTTTGGTTCAGGGTGTGATCCCGGAGTCCTGCATCGGGCTCCCCACAGGAAGCCTACTTCTCCCTCTCCCTATGTCTCTGCCTCTCTCTGTCTCTCATGAATAAATAAATAAAATATTTAAACAAAATAAAAAATAACAAACTGGACTTAATCAAAATTAAAAACGTGTACATATCGTTAGTAAAATGAAGAGGCAAGCCATATCCTGGAAGAAATAAAAGAAAAAAAATGCAGATACATTTTAAAATAAAAAGACCGGGATCCCTGGGTGGCGCAGTGGTTTGGCGCCTGCCTTTGGCCCGGGGCGCCATCCTGGAGACCCGGGATCGAGTCCCACGTGGGGCTTCCGGTGCATGGAGCCTGCTTCTCCCTCTGCCTATGTCTCTGCCTCTCTGTCTCTCTCTGTGTGACTATCATGAATAAATAAATAAAATCTTTAAAAAAAAATAAAATAAAAAGACCAAGATAAAAATTAAAATGAGCAATAACTTGAACAATCTCTTCATAAAAGCTGGACAAGGAACCAGGAAACACGTGGATATATTCGCAGCATCTTTAATCATTAGGGAAATGTAAATAAAATCACAGCGAAATACCATGACAAGGCACCTGGGTGGCTCGTTGGTTGAGGGCCTGCCTTCGGCTCAGGTCGTGATCCCCAGGTCCTGGGATGGAGTCCTGCATGGGGTTCCCTGCAGGGAGCCTGCTCCTCCCTCTGCCTGTGTCTCTGCCTCTCTCTCAGTGTCTCTCATAAATAAAGAAAGAAAATCTTTTAAAATATATACCATGACATACTCATCTGAAAGGCTAAAATTAAAATAGAACAAAACAAGAACACTTCCAGTAACAAACATGATGAAGATGCAGAGAAACTGGGGAATTTTCCAGTCTTATACATCATTGGGGGGGCCATTGGTACGGCCCTTTTGAAAAAAGGTGGCAATATGATAAGCATCAACCTAACATATGACCTAATGACCTAGGTATTTACCCAAACGAAACAAAAGCACTTGTCATGTAAAGATTTTTATATGAATATTTGTAGCACTTTTATTCATAATGGCCACAAGCTGGAAACAACCCAGATGCCCATCACCTGAAAAATGGTTAAAAGTGTGTGGTGGATGAATGAATAAGATCCATAAGTTGGAATGCCTGCCTAGCAATAAGACAGAATGTACTATATATACACAAAACAACATTATTGTAAATGAAAGAAGCCAGAAACAAAAGAATAATTACTGTATAGCTGCATTTATATGTCATTCTAGAAGAAACAAAAACTTTAAATCTATAATGGCAAAAATAAGAAAAAAAAAATCTATAATGGCAGGAAGCAAATGTGGTAACCTGGAACCCAAGTAAGGAATGACGGCTGAAGGAAGGACACTTTTGTAGCTTGTGGCAATGTCCTATCTTAATCGTGGTGGTAGTTCCACAGGTTAGACATTGTCAAAATTCATCAAGGTGGACTCTTCACAATGGTGTGGGGGTTTTTGTTTTTTTTTGTTTTTTTAAGATTTTACTTATTTATTTATGAGAGACACACAGAGAAAGAGAGAGAGAGAGAGGCAGAGACACAGGCAGAGGGAGAAACAGGCTCCATGCAGGGAGCCTGATGTGGGACTCGATCCCGGGTCTCCAGGATCACGCCCTGGGCTGAAGGCAGCACTAAACCACTGAGCCACCCGGGCTGCCCACAATGGTGTGTTTTTGTATTTAATTTATGCCTCAATGAAGTCTATTTAAAATATACATTTAAAAAGAACTAAATCCCAGAGTAAGGCTATAATCTGTGGTGTGACACAAGCAGTACATAACCACGAGGCAGCAGGAACCTAGAGAAGGAGAAGTCTTGGTTGTCTTTTGGGGACAACATATAACCCAGTCTGACTGGAGCAAAGGGTCATTTTCTGTGGATAGTGGAAAATAAGGAAAGGTATGCCATTCCCAAATTTTTAAAGGCTCTATTTTACCAAGGTTTTTATTATGAAGGTACTTTACTTGTTCTCTCTCTCTCTCTTTTTTTTTAAAGATTTATTTATTTTTTTTTTTTTTTTTTTATTTGTGAGAGAGAATGTGCACCCGCCTGCAGGTGCACATGTGAGCATGCGGGGAGGGGCAGAGAGAGAAGGAAAGAGTCACAAGCAGACTCCATGCTGAACACAGAGCCCTGGAGAATGGGGAGGGGTTTTGATCCCACAACCTGAGCCAAGAGTCAGAGGCTTGACCAACTATGCCATCCAGGCACACCCACTTGTTTTTTTTTTAAATAATGAGGGAACAGTAAGTATATCAGTTTTGGTCATGCCTTGAATATTGTATTTCATAAAAACATAAAGTCTAGGCCTGCAGGGGCTTAGGTCTGTCATTAAAGATGTTTCTTCGCTCTAGGAACAGAATTTAGTTCCAGCCCTAGGTGAGCAGTAGGAGGAGGTGTGGGGTAAGCTGAGGCAGGCCTGTCTAGGAGGAGGGGCCAGGCCATGGAATGGGGAAGCAGAGCGAAGGCCAGAAATAAACAAGAGGCTGTGGATGTTAGGGTTGAGGTTCAGTCTTCAAAGTGAGTGTAAATACTGAAGTGTTTGTAGAAAAATGACATTGATTGAGATATCCTTTGAGAAATGGTCTTATTTACCGTTCTAGTTCCATTCCTAACTTCACCCTTAGATACAGTGGCTGCTCAAGGGATGATGATGAAAAATTTATCTCACAATAAAAACACTTTATTATCTGTATCCTTTACACTTTTGGGATCTACAATTTCAGTTATAACTTTTTAAATAATAGTGTACAATCAAGTATTAAGATTGATAGGATTGATTTCTGACTAAGACCTTTTGCTCTTGATTGGGTAAGAACAGAGTAGCATTTGTTTGTCAAATAATTATTCATCAATTAATACATTTAAGATGATGTCTTATGCAAAGTTTCCTTTTCCACCCAGTGAAGGGAGAATTTGGAGTAGTTTCTTTGTGTTAACATTATACAAGACTCTTAACTCTAGGGAACAAATTGAGGGTTGCTAGAGGGGAGGTGGGTGGGGGGATGGGCTAAATGGGTGATGGGCATTAAGGAGGGCACTTGATGCAATGAGCACTGTTATATGCAAATGATGAATCTTTAAATTCTACCCCTGAAACTAATAATATACTATTAATAAAAAACAAAAAAAACCAATATGCTGAGATTAACAATGAAAACCCTTCTCAAAGATAATCCAGAATGTTGGGCAGCCCGGGTGGCTCAGCGGTTTAGCACCACCTTCAGCCCAGGGCATGATCCTGGAGACCCGGATTGAGTCCCACATCGGGCTCCCTGCAGGGAGCCTGCTTCTACCTCTGCCTGTGTCTCTCCCTCTCTGTGTCTCTCATGAATAAATAAATAAAATCTTAAAAAAAAAAAAAAGATATCCAAAATGCAAAATTGGTTCTTCCACCCTTTTTTCTTAAAAGAGTTAAAGCAATTTCTGGAGCTTTATATGTATTAGGCTAAAAAGAAATGTCTATAAATATTCCATTTAGGCTCAAGTTGTTTTTTAGAGAATTCTAATATTTTTATTTCAGTCATGAAATGTAACTAGCTTTGAACCAATTTTGTCCACTTTTCAGCATTGATATATTCATGTCCAACATTTTTATTTTATTTTTTTCCAACCTTTTTATTTTAATGTCTTATAACACTTGGCCCCAGTATTAGAGCTAACCATTTAAAATGAAAATTAGACTTGGCTGTTACTGCATCCTGTAGCATCAGAGTTTCAGTTCTGTTATATACCAGGTGATAAGAAAAAAATTTCATTAAGCTCACTCCTCCAATCCTGTGATGAAATGTATATGTAGTAGTAGGATGTGTGAAACCCCAATGTGCATCAAGATGATTTGGTTTTTTTTTTTCTTTTTCTGTATTTTTTGTTTTGGTCTTAATTATGTCTCAGTAACTGCTGTCCTTCCTCAGTTCATAGACAATGCTGGGCTTATGGCTTATGGCCTTGTCGTCAATATATAGTGTCTGGCTCAAGGCAGGGTTCCTCATGCTTGCCTGGCGATCACTGCTGTTGAATGTGTTCATTTGGATTGAGTCTGAGTGTAGCAGATCACAGTACGGCAAAGCAGACATCTACACTTACCAAATATGACACATGAGGTCAGCTTTAATCAGAGATCATTTGCACATACAATTCTACAGGGAGGCCAGTCATTATTGAAGGGGAAAGTAGTTCAGGAGATCTATGATTCCATGATTTATTGCTGCCAGATGTAGGGGTGTAGAGCTGTACCAGCAAACTTTTGCAAAGGAGGTTGCCTATTCTTTCCTAAAGAACAAATTCCCTTCCTTGAGGACTATTGTTCCTGCCCCCCCCCCCCCACACACACATACACATTTTAATTCTATCATTTCCTCTACCTCTTTCTGTCTCTGATTTTAGTCTATTCATGTCCTCTCCTTACCCCTCAGTAAAATTAAATCGACAGTTATTTTCTTTCTTAACTTTAAATACTTCACTCTGCCCGTGTTTATCCAAAGATACTTCTTCCTTTCCCCCATCATACTTCTGAATATTCTCAACAGAAAATTCCCCAGAGGAATAAAATTGTAACAGTTCATCTTTTACAGAAGGGATTCTCTGCTGTGAGAGGGAGACATATATCTACTTCAACAGTCCCCCCAAATTCCAATTTTTTAGTTGTATTGGAAAATACAATAATTCAGGCAAGCATAGGAACATTCATAATAAATCATAGAGTTATGAATAAATCTTGGTTGTCAAAAGCAAATGTGTAGCCGTTCCAAAGCGTCTGCCATTAGAATTCAGCAAGGCAGCTGTCAGCTGTTTTCTTGTAATTAAACAGCCAATGAACAGCTAATTAAGACATATGTGTATACAGAAGTGGAAGTGGGTATGTTAATGAACTGTAGGAATCAATTCATTAAGTGAAAATTGTCAAAAGACCAAACATCAGATCAGCATTTCAGCCTATGCCTTACTGAGAAGGAGCCCCAAACTGGAGGGGAGCCCCCCTCAGAGCAAGACCCTCTAAACACCTTCCCAGCCACACCCATAGTACTTCATCCAGCCAACCCACAATTTTGGGCAAAACTATTAATAACTCCAGTAGGAAATGCCATGTATATTTCAGAGCTTTTTATTAAGTAGATCCAGCAAATGAAAATGTTTTCCTACCCATATATAAACATGGTATTCAATATCCTATGAAATGTCACCTCTCTCTCCTGTGTCTAAACCATTATATGGAACTTGGACTACAGAACTGAAAAATGGGTGTTTGGGGCTTGTTTGGTTTTGTTGTTTGTCTTGTTTTGTTATGTTTGATCTGCCCTACATGTTTGTCTTGATGCTTTTTTGGGTACTATATTAAGAAGTCTGTAGCATTTGGAATAAGATGCACTCAGTGTTCAGCAATTCAAATCCTGGCTCTTACCCTTACCTGCTGTGTGACTTCAAACACATGACTTAACCTCTCTGCACTTGAATCTTCTCATTGTAAATCATATAGAAATAACTACTTTGCAAGGTTGATGTGAATTACAGATCAATAATGTTTACCAAGTGTCCTACATGGTGCCTGGTATTGAGCAGGTGTGCAGCATATGATTGTCACCACAGTTTTTAATCAGCACCATCATTTTTCCCTCTGGTCGTTCATTCAGCAAGTATTTGTTGACTTCTCTAAGTACTGGATTAGCTCCTGGGAACAGAAACAAAGCAATCAGTGAGGGGAGACCTGGCTATAAGGGTGCACATGGAGGGAGCCCCTCCACTAGCCTTGGGAGGAGCAAAGTCAGAGAAGGTAATTATCTCCATGAATCCTGAAGAGAAAGGGAGAGCTTCTAGAAGTGGAGGCAGCTGGGGGAGTTGCCCCTGAAGAAACTGTGAACCAGGAATTCAGGCTTGGCCAGAGTATGACTTTGAGAAGAATGTCGGAGAGAGTTGTCTGGACAGGTGGTCATGGCCTGGTCATCAGCAGGGATCCATTGAGGACTTAGAAGCAGGGAAGTGACCCCATCAGGTTGATGTTTGAGGAAAGTTCTCTGGTAACTATTTGAAAAGGAATTGGAGGGAGTTTGAATGTAAGCAGGGAAACCAATTGGGAGGCTATATAATAACCAATTTGGGCTGGGACACCTGGGTGCTCAGTGGTTGGGTGTCTGCCTTCAGCTGAGGCTGTGGTCCTGCGGTCCTCAGATCGAGTCCTGTATTAGGCTCCTCTCGGGGAGCCTGCTTCTCCCTCTGCCTGTGTCTCTGCCTCTCTCTCTCTCTCTCTCTCTCTCTCTCTGTGTGTGTGTGTGTGTGTGTGTGTGTGTGTGTGTCTCATGAACAAATAAGTAAAATCTTTTAAAAAATAACCGGTTTGGGCAGTGGTGGGTACATAAACATGAGAAAATTGCAGTAAAGATGGAGAACAGTGGAAGGATTTGAGAAATAGGAAGATGGCAAGAACAGCCTAATGTGGTAACTGCATGGGTGTGGGAGGGGAGGAGGCAGGGATGAAATGAAGCCTGTCATTCTGCCTTGAGTAACTTGGATGAAGGTGGTCCCTTGACTGAGCAAGCAAACACTGGAGGAGATGTGGGCCAGGAATTGGGCAGTGGGCTGGAATATGTCCTATTCTAGAATGAAGACAAAACCATTCTGTCCAAGTGACTGAAGAATGTGTGTACAGACATAAGGATGACAGGGCTATAGAAAGCCAAGCCACAGCTTTGGGTAGAGGTCCGCCTGAAGTAGGGAGGGTTCATTCAGACGATGGAAAGCTGGGGAAGGGCTGTGCTGTGTCCAGTCACGTGCTAGTCAGTTTTTAACAATTGACTTTGGAAAACAGTGTCTAATTGTATGGACATAACTTCAGTGTATATTTCACTGATGTATGCCACACAATTAAAATCTATGATATTGTGCACTCTGAACTTCATATTGATATATATATATAAACTTCATATCGATAAATGTTCTCAGTAATTTTTGCTGAACTCCTGCATCCATATCTGTGGTTGCCGTTGATGAGAGACTGTAATGCCAACATGAATGTTGATATTTTCATTTACATTAATGAATAAGAGGAAAGTGAAATAAGGAAGACATGTTTTGGAATTTCACTCATGCATCAGTGATGACATGAGCAACCTCTTTCCTGAATCGGATAATAGCTTTTAAATACTGGAAGAAGGGCAGCCCAGGTGGCTCAGCAGTTTAGCACCGCCTTCGGCCCAGGGTGTGATCTTGGAGACCCAGGATCGAGTCCCACGTCGGGTCTCTGTCTCTCTCTCTCTCTCCTCTCTGTGTATTCTCATGAATAAATAAATAAAATCCTTTAAATAAATACATACATACATACATACTGGAAGAAGAGAGACTCCCAACTCTGGAAAACAAAGGGTTGTAGAAGGGAAAGTGGGTGGGGGGATGCTGTAATAGGTGACCGGCACTAAGGAGGGCACATGACAAGATTAGCCCTGGGTGTTATATTGTATGCTGGCAAATTGAATTTAAATAAAATAAAGAATTTGAAAAGAAAATAATGGAGCTTGTTTTTAACATTAACTATGCTGGAGTTAAAATTTAAAAATAAAAAATAAATACATAAATAAATTAAAAATCAATCAATCAATAAATACTTGAAGAATATTCGAATTTGTTGTGCTGTTCACAGTGTGATGGCTTTAGACATTATATACTTTTACCTTTAACCCACATTATTGTTTCCTTTATCACTTTTTAAATCTGGACAACAAGCAGCACAATAAATCAAGCCCTAATGTAGAGCTTTTGCCAGTTTCCGTGGTATAAATACTCTCAGCACATGGTCAGTTTCAGGCCTCCCAAAATGACATCTTACTGAATGCAGAGCAGGGAAGACATAGCACTCCATTACGTAATATCTCCACCATCCAGTAAATATCCTCAGGAACATGGATAATAGCAAAATAAAAAAATAATAAGTTAATTTTTAATAATGGTTATGTTTAACAATTGGTTCACAAAACTCCTGAAATTTTCCCATACACTGTGGCCTCAGTCCCAGTCCTAGGGAATTCCAAACTACTAGGATTGAGGAACAATTTCAGCGTTAAGCCAAAAGTTAGGCATCAGAATTTTCCAGAGCACAGAGGGCAGAAACTGGAAATAAAACTCAACAAAAGGCACTTTGAAAGACAAGGTAAAATAAGGGAGGAACATTGGGGAGTTCTCTTTGAGTCTGTGGAAATCAATACAGATGGTGTGTATGAGCAAGTCGGGATTGTGTGATGTCACTTTTCTTAGCCCAACACTTAAGGAGAGATACTTAAGTGAGAGGGTGCTGTACTTAAAATTAGGATACTGGACTCTGAGTGTCAGCACTAATACTTAACAGGTGTGGGACAACCTTAGACAAGTCACTAAGCAATCCTGAGTTTCATTTTTATTATCTACAAAATAAGAATGCTAGAGTAGATCTGTGATTCCCACAAGGGGAAGGCAGTGGAGTCTTCAGAAAGCTTTGTTAAAATATTTATCATATAAATTGATATCTTTTTTTTTTCTTTTTGTCTGCAAAAATGGCATCTTCATGGAATGCCTGGATGGTTCAGTGGTTGAGCATCTGCCTTCAGTTCAGGGTGTGATCCCAGGGTCCTGGGATGGAGTCCCACATCGGGCTCCCCACTGGGAGCCTGCTTCTCCCTCTGCCTATGTCTCTGCCTCTATTTATGAATAAATAAATAAAATCTTTGTTTAAAAATGGCACCTTCATATTGTTCAGGACTATATCCCCAAAAGCTCTGGTTCAATAGATTTCAAGTGTATTTTTTTTTTAAAGCTTCATGGGTGATGCTGATACACCATCTGTTGGAGAATCACTGAACCTGATAATCTCTCAACTTCTTCCAGTTCTGAGGGCCTGTTTGTATTATTCTGATGAACTCCTTGCAGTAACTGCATGTTGGTATGGTGCCACTAGGTGGTGGTAGTGTGCCACAGTCATACCAAGTTCTGCCACCCGGAAATGCATCATGGCGGCCCTCTGCTGGAGCCCACCAGGTTCACAGTGGCACATCTGCATGTATTTTGACATCCATAAAAAGTGAACTTTTACGAAAGCCGAAGAAATAATTCATTAGCTCATATTTTGGCAATAAAACTCCAAAATTGTGAACTTCTCAGTAGTTTCTCTCTTCTTTATACATACCTCTTCAGTTCATACCCCAAAACTCCATGGACTGGCCTGTGCAGTCCCGGCTCTCTGTATGGCCTCAATCACCCCACCCCCTAGCACTTGTGTCTGAGCTCACTCATCTCTCACTGAGACCCTTTCCAGGATTGCTCCCCAGTCAGTAAAGACCCTGCTTCTATTTATGAGCATGTTTCTACCTTTAGGTGGGAAGATACCTACCATATCTTCTACCTTTCTTCCTCATCCTTCTTGTTTCTCTAATCCTCCTCCCTCTTATGTGTTCATAAGCTTTAGATATTTTTCAGTTTAACTTCCCAAATCCTTAAGCCCCTGAGAAATCCCCAAGAACGCTGAAATGAAAAGAACAAAAGGAAGGAAAGAAGGAAGGAGGAGGAGGGAGAGAGAGAGACAAGAAAAGAAAGAAAGAAAGAAAGAAAGAAAGAAAGAAAGAAAGAAAGAAAGACCAAGCCCTCATTATGTCTGAAATGCCAAGTTCAGGGTTTATCTGAGTCACACAGGCTTACCCTCTTCCTCCCTTCGTAGCTCTCACCTTATAACCCTACATGACCCATCCAATATGGTATGTGATAGCTCTCTTTTGGGCATGATTCTGTTGCCTCAGTCCAAAAGCAAGATCTCTTCTCTGGCTGCCTGCCACTCCCAGAACTTTAAGGAGGCATTTGCTCGACTGACTCAGTGTAGAATAAATGGTGTTGTGAAGAGCAAGGTGTGCCTATTTGCTCACCTACTTTCCCCCAAACCCTTCAAAGCTGAGACATCTAAAGAAGTATAGTTCTTTTCCAAGTTGTTAGCTTGGAACCTAGACATTAGTTCCAGCCTCAGTGCTCAAAGCACATGTGGAATGCTTCCCATGAAGCCTTGCAATTTATGGCATAATTAGACATCTTTAATGATAGAGGTCTTTAATGACTCAGTGTCCTTGAAGTAAGTTTGTTGTTGTTATTGTTTTATTTGCTTTCCAAATGAGCCAAAATAATTTAGAAGTAAGTAAGGTAAATAAAAAAGACATAATCCTCTGGTCAGAGATGAGGGAAAATTGTGACATCACGAGACTGGTTTTCTCATGTGACGTTCCCCCACATTAGGAGGTGGCTGTAGAAGAGGAAACTGTAAAATGCCTGGGCAGTGGCCTTTAGCCTGCTAAAAGGGCTCACCTGAAGGAAAACAGCAATTCAGAGTAGATCAGTCTTGCTACTTTATTCATACCTGTTTCTTTGCCTAATTTAATGGTTGCCCTCTATGAGAACAACCAAGTGGGAATCCTTTTGACACGCAAGGGCAGCAGAAAAATAAAAAGGATAAAAGTGTGAGTTCTGGAATTAAGCCACAGGAATTCATATCCTGCCTTTACCTCATGCCAGAGGTGGGGCTCTGAGAAAGTCGTTGTACCTAAAACCGAGGAAATGATAGTGCCTTCCTCATACTGCCCTTGTCAAAATTAAGTGATGTCATCCACATAAAGCACAGGGTACCTAGCACATAATAAGCACTGTTTTAATGATAACTGGGATTTGTTTTAATCAGGTAGGTAAGATACAGACGCAAAAATGTCATGAAGGAAGAAGATTTTATACTCATGGGTCCCTAGAAACAGGGGGTACAGCATGGTGTGCAGGAGGAGCCACAGTGGGAAACACCCAGGTCAGGAGGACGTAGAAGGAACAAGGGGAAAATATGGACAACAGCCTTTGTTGTGATTTCCTGTAGGAAGGTATGGACAAGGAGGGTAAGCAGGTTTAAGATTGGCTAGTTCTAGCCAGCTCTGGAGTCTAAAGGGATGCCCTAGTTGTCTCTTACCTGGTCCTGGGATAAAATGGGCAGGACAGTAGTGGCCCAGAGTATGAGGACCTTACAGAGGAGGTGGTTGGGTATACAGGCTCTGGATTGGTTGGTTTGCCTATGAAAAGTGTGCTCCCAGGCATGTTATCTGTGATCTCTAGGAATTAGCTAGCCCTGGGAAATGTAATATCTCCTAGGTCACAAAGCCCCAAGACATCAAAGCATCAAAAATATGGAATAAAAATATATGTCATCATCATCATCATCATCATCATCATGCCTTCTCAGCATTCCCTGGTAGCAGAACAAACTGATGGTTTTATATGGCTTCTTTGCCAGCATTCTGGAACTTACTAGTGATGGTTGATGTTAATTGGAGTTTAATAAGTAGGAACTAAAAAGTAGCATCCCTTTTGTTAATGACCCAACCATTACTCAAGAGCTGTATCTAGTTCTGGATTTCAAAGTGGAAAAACCAGAGAGGATTCTGAGAAGAAATACTTTATGGGGTGAAAGAACCTGAAAGAAAAGGTGATAGATGCTGTGATTTGGTCTACAGGTAAGGTATTGGGAGATAGCATGGCAGCCTACAAGTACTGCTTCCCTTCAAATAAAAAGAGATCACTTAAACGTTCTCCATATTTGCTGATCATAGAACAAAATGGAGCAGGTTCATTGTGAAGTAAGCAAAATTCAGCCGTAACTAAAGGCGAAGGAAATAATTCCTGACCATAGGCACCTGTAGGAATAACAAACACAGAGGGTCTCAATGGTGGTAGAGCCTCAAGAAAGAAATAGATAACCTTTCAGCTTTGACAGAGATGATGTATCTCAGACAAATTGACAGGTGACCTCTTAGTACCTCTTTCTAAGGATTATCTGCCTCTGTTACCATCTATATTTTCTTGAATTCTCTCCATTAAACTCCAAGGAAAGCTTTATTTCTTCTCACTTCCTTTTCACAGAGGGAAAAAACACAAAACAAACAAAAAAGCCCACAGCTTTAGATATTTTGAGAAAAGTGAGATTGCTTCACAGACTTGATATAAAGGAGATTCAAAGCACATCAGACAGCCGGTCTGAGACCCCAGGTCCCCAGCCCTACTTATGTTTAGGCTAGTGAGTAGTTTGGCAGACAGCCAAAAGTAGGTGATAGGTCAGTGCCTTGCCCCTCCTGTTCTAGGTTGGTTTCCAAAACAAAGAAGTGGGTACTGAGGTTATATCCATCATAGCCATTGACTTAATCCACAGTCACTGACCCAACACAAAAGAAAGCAGATGTACTACATTGTTCCTCCCAAGTAGTTCACATACCTTTTCACCAACATATTGTAGAAAAATCAGAAAGCACAGATAAACAGGAATGTGTTCATTTTTATCACGTTTTTATGTCAATAATTACATTTCTGAAATACCATTTTTACTGGTTTCCGAATGTATAGACCCAATATGACTCTTGTAATTCACTAATGTAGGACATATAGCATCTTTCTAAATTGTCTTTATATTACAGACAGTGCTTAAGATGAACATCCTTGTAGACAAGTCTTTATACCATTCTTAATATTCTTTTAAAATATATTCCCTAAAGGATAATTAACAATATCTGATTCAATAAACAGACATATTTTTAAGGATTTTGATACAACTGCCACGTTGATCTCCAGGAAAATCTTTTGGTGAAGGGGCGCCTGGGTGACTCAGTTGGTTAACTGCTGCCTTTGGCTCAGGTCATGATCCCAGGGTCCCGGGTGGAGCCCTGAATCGGATCCCCTACTCAACAGGGAGTCTGCTTCTCCTTCTGCTCCTGCCCCTGCTCTCACATGCATGCGCTCTTGCTGTCTCTCAAACAAATAAATAAAATCTTAAAAAAAAATTTTTGTGTGTGAAAAAGTACCTTTGTCAAGTGTGCCTTCCATTCTGTCAATTCTTCAGGATATTACCTCTCCGTTCTCCACTAGTGTCCCCTTTATTGGGGTCATGTCTCTTTACCATTAAGGATTTGAAGATAATAATGCTCTTTTGTGCCCATCATGGCTCTGTGTCATGGAAAGGACTCTGGTTACCTTCCTTTTCTTCAATACCTCCCTAGCTTGCAAAACCACTAAGAGATGAGTCATTAATAAAAACGACAACCAGCCCCCCATATGCTTAGAAATTAGTAAATGAGCTTCTAAATAACATATTAAGGAAAAAATGTATTGAAAATTAGAACATATTAAATGAATGGTAATGCAAATACTACATAGCAAAATTTGTTGGTTACTTCTAAAAGATAACCAAAAGGAAAATGTGTAGCTTTAGGAAAAGAACACTGAAAATTAATGATGTAGCAAGGATCCAGCTCAAGAAGTTAGCAAGAATGAAGGAACGAATAAGTGAATGAATAAATGAAATCCTTGAGGACAGGAGCTCCTTAGGCATCTTTGCAAACCTTCTTATTTCCAAAACAGTGCTTAACAACTAAGTGAAGGGGTGGGCTGCACCTGGGTGGCAGCCAGTTAAGCATCAGACTCCTGGTTTCAGCTCAGGTGACGATCTCATGGAACCTGAGATCAAGCCCTGCTAGGGCTCTGCACTCATCAAGGAGTCTGCTTAAGATTATCTCTCCCTTTCCCTCTGCCCCTTCGGCCCATGTGCTCTCTCGCTCTCTCTCACTCGCTCTGACTCTCTCTCTCTCATTCTCTCTCTCAAATAATAAATCTTAAAAAAAAAAAAAAAAAAGCAAGTAAGTAGAACTCAATGAGCATCAGATTGGATTTGTTAAATAAAGGCCATGACTCTGAACACATGGTATTTCCAGAGTCTCAGGGGTTGAGGAGTATTTCCATTCTGATTTATATGCCAAGATAATCCATCCAAGTGTCATTTAAGTTCTTGGAGCAGGAGATTCTGTCTTAGGGAATGCAAGATGCCTGGAATGTGGTGGAGTTAAACGCACTAGAAGAGATAACCCAAGGTAGCAGGATTACAGCCACCATGAGTTACACTAAGGTAGCCATTGTCCTTATCTCTGGACATCCCAGAGAAGAGTTTTATGTTTATTCCACATA
Organism: Vulpes vulpes; assembly: GCF_048418805.1. Taxonomy (NCBI): domain Eukaryota; kingdom Metazoa; phylum Chordata; class Mammalia; order Carnivora; family Canidae; genus Vulpes; species Vulpes vulpes. The sequence continues at coordinate 65,153,610 of NC_132794.1, read as the reverse complement.
TTTTGGAGATAAAGGTTAAAGATAAGTGCATTTGTACCAATCCATCAAGCAGATGGTTTTTGGTCATCAGAAGTCAAGAACAGGGCCTGATGCTGTGCCTTTGACATAGGCAGCCATCTGTTGGAGTTCAAGAAAGTTTCGCATGTGTAAGGGACAGAGGATTAGGCTCTAGAGACCAATTTTACCCAAGAAAAAGTAGTGATTTTAATGTCATTAATGGTCTCCTGGATGATCTGCTATAACTTTAATTCTCCATTAAACATTTATGCAGCTCAGTGCTTAGTATACTGCCTTTAGTATCATATGGTTCAAACTGACACTAACCTGTTTTATATTTTATAACTGAATCACAGGGCTTTTTCAGGAGAAGTCAGCAAAGCAATGCCACCTACTCCTGTCCTCGTCAGAAGAACTGTTTGATTGATCGAACCAGTAGAAACCGCTGCCAACACTGTCGATTACAGAAATGCCTTGCCGTAGGGATGTCTCGAGATGGTGAGCACTCAGTTTGAGTTGTACAGTAGCGTGGGCTTGGGAAGGAGCCTTTTGAGACTTGGACCCAGACCTGCCCCTCCCCACCCCATCCTACCTCCTCTGGAGGCTTTGCAGATTCCACAACAGCTACTTCCTCCTCCATAAGGCATTGGAGTCAGCTGGGGGTGAGGGTGGCATGGAGGAGGAGCATCTGTGTGGTCAGAACACCTTTGGATTTTTGACATTCAAGACATTACAGGTTAATAAGTTGATTGATGGTACCTGTCATCTGAGGGCCTTAATAAATATACCTCTTACAGGCATTTTCCCCAGTAAGAAATACAAGCCAGAGCTAATTGTTAAGGCTAATTGTTAGTGCTTTACAGTAATTAGTAAAGCTTATTGGCAGTTGGAATGAATTAGCTCTTATGTTAACTGAATATTTTGAATCACATATCAAAGTCCTATATTTGGGGGGGTTTAAATTTTTAAATTAAGTTTTTTAAATTTTAATTCCAGTGTAGTTAACATACAGTGTAATATTAATTTCAGGTGTACAATATGATGATTTAACATTTCCATACACTCCTTAATCCCTCATCAGCTCTTTCACCCGGCCTCCAGACTCCCTCCCCCCTGGTATGCTATATTTTAAAAGAGTATCCTCAGTTAAAGTTATTATTTCTTTTTCCAACAAGAACATTTTTTACTTAGGGCATATTTCAGAATACATGCTTCTATAGGATATATGTAAGATATTCCATCCAAGAAAAATAGAATACACGTTTTCTTTAAGTACATAAGGAATAATCTCCTGGCTAAGTCACATAAAAAGAGACATAACAAATATTATAAATTGAAGAAGATCGAAATCACAGCATGTATATTTTCCAACCACAATGGTACAAAACAAAAGATCAACAATAAAACAAAGCTGGAAAATCTACAATGTAAATATTTAATACATAAAAACTAACAACACACTACTCCACAAGCAGTGGGCCAAATAAGAAATCAAACAGCAAATCAAAATGTGTCTCAAAACAAAAGGACAAGTCATGTATTTGTACCTACAGAATGTGTGAAAATAGTGCAAAGCATGGCTCAATGACAAATGTTCTTTTCCTTAAAAGAAGCTATTTTAAGAAATAGAGGCCATCTATCATTCATTTGCAAAACATTTCAAGATCTTCCTGGAAAACTATCTTAAGTGCACTGAATAATCAACACCAGATTTCAAGACAGTTATTCTTATACAAGGAAACTGGGCAGAAAGTATAGCGGGTACATTTTAGGGACTTTTACGAATATACAGGCTGGCTGGCTCTCCTAAGAGATCCCCTTGAAAGAAATATCTCTTCCAATGGAATTTCAGCCTGTGGAAATATTTCAGAAGGCTGGGCAGGCATTCCAAAAGCCTGCCTTCCCCATAATCAGATGTTCTTGGGGCCTGCAGACCAGCCCAGGCACGAGTTGTGATGTACGTCAGTAGTGGTGCACAGGATGGCCACTTAAAATAGGTATGAACAAAAATAAAGTTTGGGGCATTGGGAAGATGCAAGTCACGGAACTTAAATACTCAGAAATTCCGGTGATATGCAGCTCTGCAGATATCATCTTTCTGTGGCACTACACTCACAAAGCCAGGTATATCTCTTGCGAACTTGTAAGCTAAGATCACAAATTGCATGTGCATTTTCTCAACAACTGATCCTTTCATTTCACTTACAGGATAGTATAATTACTCTTGTTAATGTTAAGGCAAAAGTTAAAACACAATTCAGAGTCACAGCAAAATGAGTTTCACTTATGGTTATTAATCCCTCTGGGTATTCTGGAGTATTCTTAAAAAAAAAAAAAAAAGTATCCCTTCAGTATGCCTCTTGGAGATTTTGCACAGAAGTGGCCACACATGTGTTATGGGCTTGATGCGAATACTGGGGCTCGTACAATGATAGGCCTGGAACCCAGAGATCAGAGCAGCCTGATTGCTGCCTAACCAGCCCCAGGTTTGTTTCCAGCCATGGAAACTGGAAATTGACCAGACTCCCAGCCACTTGTTCCCTCTGTGTAAAGGGACAGCACGTCATCCTTGGCAGGAAACAAATCTATCAGCTGACCCAGGTGGTTGGTTGGTCCTGGTTCCCAACTTCACTTCCATCTATCTTGCCTCCTGCCCCTAGATTCATAGAATTATAATGATGGTCAAATGGATGAATTCATCCACCTAGTCAGCTGTAAGTGTAACCATAATCAATTAGGAGAATTCAGTCCCTCCAGTAGAGGCTTCATCTGCTTACACAGAACTGGGCTGAGAAAAATGGGCTAGTGGGAGAGTTGAGACCAGGAAATCAAAAGGTTCTTTTGTCAATTATCTGGTGTTTTAGGAAAGATCATTTGGGATTCTGAGTGAACTGGAAAGTTAGTACACTCTCTGTTCTACTCTAAATACAGGGATACATCACAAGGAGAAACACTGCAAACACAAATTTGCCCAACAGGGATCTTACACAATGTTTGCCCTTCCAAAAATTCTGATAACTCTTTTTATTTGAGGGTAAAGCAGAAAGTCACTTAAAGGTGGGCCCAAGGGTTCCATGGAAATCACTGTGACTCAGAGGAAGGGAGGGAGCTTCTGAGGTCAGGTAGACTCCGATATAATTGAGGGAATTGCAAAGGGGCCTCCTCCAGTCTCAGCTGTTGAGGTCTCGGCAAAGCCCCAGATTCGGCTGCTTGACTGGGAGAAACAAATGAATGAGTGAGTGAAATGAATTAAAGGTGAGATTTGGCTGCTTGTGCCTCGATGTACCCCTATGAGTCTGCATCCCTGCACATCGGTCTGAACCCTGGGAAGAGAAAGAGGTGGTCTAGGCAAGTGGCATGGGCGGAGAATGAACAAGCCCATTAAGTCATACATCAGTGGTTCCCACTGAGCGTAGGGTTATGTGACAGCAGGAAAACATAAGTGGTCATTGCCCTTCCTCCAGTCCTCGGTCTGTTTCTGAAACTTAGCTCCTTTGGGCTGTGGAGCAAGCCTGTGTGGGGTGTGGGACCATTTTCACCTCTGGATCACGTCCTTATTTTGCAGTGATGTAGTTTTTGATTGAGATTATCTGAGACTTAAAAGGAGCCCCTAAAGCATGCTGGACAGAATAATAAAGAAAAGCATATTGTATATGGTATGGTCTGGCTTTTCTCTTCCAGCTGTAAAATTTGGCCGAATGTCAAAAAAGCAAAGAGACAGCTTGTATGCAGAAGTACAAAAGCACCGGATGCAGCAGCAGCAGCGAGATCACCAACAGCAGCCTGGAGAGGCCGAGCCGCTGACTCCCACCTACAACATCTCGGCCAACGGGCTCACCGAGCTTCACGAGGACCTCAGCAACTACATCGACGGGCACACCCCCGAGGGCAGCAAGGCGGACTCCGCCGTCAGCAGCTTCTACCTGGACATACAGCCTTCCCCAGACCAGTCAGGTCTTGATATCAATGGAATCAAACCAGAACCAATATGTGACTACACACCAGCATCAGGCTTCTTTCCCTACTGTTCTTTCACCAATGGAGAGACTTCCCCAACTGTGTCCATGGCAGAATTAGGTAAAGGCCTCCTTGTGTCCATTGCAATGCTTTACTCGTGCCCTTTCAAGTAAATGGAATATGTTTGACTACCTTCTAATGAGTTATTATTAAAATGATGCTAGAAGAACAATTCACCTTGACTATTTGGGCCACTTCAAAGTTCCACCCTGCCCCCTGGCTTGTGGTTCTCCACTGCTTCCCATCACATATCCAAAAAATACATTGACCTGTTAATAGCACAGATGGGCAGAGTGAACTTGAAGCCGTCTTTAAATTCCACAGAAACTGTAAACTCAGGGAATGGCCCCATTGGCTTCGTTCATTATTTCCTTTCATTATATTCCAGATGTTGCTTTACATCTAAAGTTGTAAAACTGGCAGCCCACACACTGTGCTCGTCCATACGCATTTTTTTGACCAGCGCAGACTTTTTAAAAAGTTTCAAATTGGTTGCTAAAATTTTAAACCTAGACAATCCTGCCTCAGAGTTCAGATTTTCAGCTTCTTGTGAGAGTGGAGAAAATGATCTAGTTATGCTGAACCAGCATTTGTGATTGGCCACAACTAATTGGTACCAGTTCGGCCCCAACACCTTTATATGTTTTCCCATTTGATATCACTCCCCAGCTCCTGTAGGCATCGAGGTTTTGCAACCCTGATGTATTCTATGAATGTTAAAGGGAAATTGACTTCATTTGCCAAAATGGTTTGGTGATGGATATTGGTGATCAAACTGATATATTTCATAGAAAACTCACCATGTAAAAACAAATAGACCAACAAGCAAATTTGTCATCTCCTCATTCCCGTGTGACATTGTTGCTTTTTGGGAGATGTGACCTAGAAATGTTGATAACACAGACACCGGAGGACTTGCCATTTCGAGGAAGTTGTGTTAACAACCCGTTATAGTATTTCATCGATTTTCAGGTGCAACGCTATTCTTAGAGAAACTTTGATAAGAAACTTTGTGGTTTTAGAGTCTGATGTGCTCCTCCCTGTGATTCCTCACACAAAGTCCTTTGGGATATTTCAATTAGTTGCTGTGGAGGTGACTAACTTAACACGAGGAGAGAATGAAGACTTCAGATGGAAAAGAACCAGCAGGTTCTGACTTGAGCACAGACATCCTTAGTTCACAGAAATAACGGTTGTGTTCTTTAGATGGTTTCTCCACCTCTGTACCCCATAAAACATTTTTAAGTGAAATTTATATTTCCAGTAAAATCTTTCTCCAAATAGAACAAATTGAATGTTCTTTACGGTTTTTACACAAGCACCTCTTTATGGGTCTAAATTTAAATCCTCAAGAGCAGGGACATTTTAAGCTAGGTCTTTAACCACTGAACAGCATTAAAGGTGTATTGCAGCTCTTTTGATTAACAGAGGAACCTCTGAACTAGAAGCCAAGCTGAGCAGAGGTAGGTTTGATATTTTTTTCTTGAACTAGAACAAAAACCTTCCGTTTTTTGTCGTGAAATCTTGGTTGGCTGAGACTTAAGCAGAACTGTAATGAAAGTAAAATTTTCAGAAATGAATAAGGATTTGATTGAAAGCTGACATGATATCATGAAAAATGACCTGGCTCACTTTCAGTTTGCTTCTACCTTATCATAAATACTAGTCAATCTGTCCTGTTTGCTTGTCAAACGTTCAACCCTAAAATAAATCCATAGGGTTTCGCCAAAGCATTGCCCTTAAATATGACACTTTGGCTAAACACACAATAATACCTGAGGGGCACCAGAAATGACAAAGCAAGTGACCCCTGTGTCCCCTCATCAGTGTCCTCTTCCACAGCTGTCACCTTCCACTGCAACCTGGAAGCCCCATGCCCTCGTATGTGTTCCATGCTCTCTTAAATTAGGGGCTTTTCACATGCATTCTGGCATTTTTTTTTTTCCAGGATAAGTAAAATTAACTCATCACTAGGATTAGTCCCAAACCAAAAACTAAATTAAGAATTTGCTGGAAAAGAATATAATTGGGTTCTGATCTCCTTTCCCATTTACATGTACAAAATAGTTGGAAGAATTTTTTTTTTTTTTTTTTTTTAGTTGGAAGAATTGAGTAACATAGAAGTGGACAAAGACTTCGGTGTTCTTTCTTCAAAACTATCTGGGATTCCTTGATATTTCCTTTGGGGCCTTAAGTCCTGCTATCTTTTTTTCTTTAATTCCAGTATAGTTAACATACAGTGTTTTATTAGATTCAGATGTACAATATAGTGATTCTAGTCTTACTACCTTTTCAGCTAACACCCTTGACTTCATTGTAGTCAGATTTTAGACAAATGAAACCAATTATATAGTTCAAAAATGAATTGGAAAGTGACATATCCTAACCTCAACTGTATCAATAATGGTATCTACAATCCATTATTTTTAGTGGAAATATATCTGCATTCCTGGCTAGGATATTTTGTCCTTGATATACAATTAGTACCTGAATTATACATTCCAGATAAACAACCTTGTTTCACTTAAAAAAAAAAAAAAAAAGCCAGACTGCACATGTCACTATAATTGATGACTAAAGCAAAAGAGACAAAGCACTAGTCAAGAAGTCAGCTTATATGTTTTGTGTTACTAGTTTTGCTATAGGTTGTACAACCCAGTGTAAGTCTGCTAGCTGCAGTTTCCCTACTCATAGACTATAAAGATTAAGAGCACAGACTGGCACCAAACTGTGTGTATTTGAATCACTTGCCAGCTATGATACCTTGGAAAAGTCACTTAACCTCATTTGGTTTCATCATCTGTAAAAGGGAGATAATACCGGCACCTTCCTCCTAGGATTGTTATGAAGATTAAAAAACATATGTATTGAGAATATATGTGTATAGATAAGTTAGATGGAGCTAGCACATAGTAAATGCTATTCACCATTATCATCATTATTAATGGTGTTATTATCTATAAACTGAGGAAAAATTGGACCAGATGATGTCTAAAGGTCCTTCCCACTATGAAAATCTATGGCTAACTCAGAAGTCAGCATTTTCCATATGAAGTTCTTAGACCTTAGCTGTGTTGAAGAAACAGTCATGGGTGAGAAGGTGAACTGACTTGCCCGTCACAAAGTGAGTTATCTGCTGAGCCCAGACCAGAAACCAGGTCTCCTAACTCCTAGTTCCATGGTATTTCCCTATTCCAGAGTGTTTCTCTGAGAGACCACACTAACTTAACTTTTACTCAGTCTGACCATATTGTCCTTTGCTGAAATGGAGATTTAAAAATAGTAAAGTGTCTGAAATCTTACACTTGCCAAATCAACTGTGAATCGTAATCAAAGGCAGTTGGTGAGAATGCAGCCACTGCCCTCTACTGGTTCAATGTGTACATTACGCCATTCCTTGTCCGGCTTCGGAATGCTGGGCCTGGATAGGTAGGGATGGGTGGAAACAATTTTTAGGATGAAGTGAAGCAAGATGCTGACCTATTAATTGGAAAAGAAGCATGATCTGAAAGGGAATACTATGAGCCTCTTCCCATTCGCCACCTCATAGGATCTCCAGCTTCCCTGGCAAGCACTTCATCTTCATTTTTTTATCGTATCTGAGAGATTTGGCTCACTGTTTACACACTTATTTTTTTGTTTCTGACTCCTCGTTGTTTTTGTCTTTACTCCCCTCTTCTCTTCACAAGCATCAATGATCCTAAGTCACATAATTTACTGGCTTCTCCCTCTTTTGGTGGCTCACTGTTTCTTTCTCCCCTTGAATTTTTTTCTTCTGTTTATGTTTTGTTTTCATGGTATTTATTTATGTTGTGTTCATGTCTGTGTTGCCAAATAGAGCTGTTAAGATTTATTGTGTTCCAGTGTCTCTAGGGAGATTCTAGTTTCAAGCTTCATTTTGGTGGTGAACTCACTCTATTTTTACACAAACAAGTCTGATGCTGTTTGCTAAGAGCACTAACACATTTCCACAGACCCTCTTATTCGTGTTGCCAAGTTTTCATTCAGCACCTTCCTTTTAAATGGCTTTCCTGTTATATAACCAAGACCCTGGCAAGAGATCACTTTTGGACATGGTTTCATATTCATAGAATCTTGTCAGTCCCCTTAAATGCTTCCATTGCCCTTCCCTTCCGTATTGTTTATGACCAACCTACTTCAGGCTTCGTAGTCCCTCAGGTGTGGCCAGCAGCAGCCTTTCACCGCTGCCTTGGGCTCCAGCCTCTGCTCCAGTTCACCAGTCATGACACCAATCACGACCCTCCCTCGATGTGTCAGCTCCCCCTTGAGAATTCCACTGACTCCTTTTGTTAAGCGGGTCCAAACCCTTAATCCTAATATTTGAAATTCTCCAGAATGTGGACCTTAACCTACTCACGTTTCTGTTTTGATACTATCACTTTATTGCATCTGCCTGTCCTCTGTAAATGCCATCATTTGCTCCTTCATCTGTCATCCCTTGAATGTGGAACCAGCTCACCTCTTCACACCACTGGCCTCTGCCTGCCAAATCCTCCCCTGCCTTCAGGGTCCACTCCAGGTGGTCCTCTCCTGCCAAGAAGCATCCTCTAATTCTTTTCATCTCTCCCTTCCATGAGAGGACCTCTCTTTCCTCTCTGTTTCTCTTTCTCTCTTTTTTTCTCTTCTGATATAATCCAACCTGATGCTTTATTGTCTAAGATCTTGAGTTGTCCTTTGTTGGCATGTCCATACATGTTCACCAGATTATGAGTTCCTAGAGAAACTTCTTTGGCATCTATTTCTTTTAATATCCTCAAACTACCTACTCTCCAGTACAAGAAGAACAAATGTTTATAAAAAAAATTCAAAAAGAACAAATGTTTATGTAGTGCATACTATGTAATCCTCCCTGCTCTGAGTGTTGAACTCACTTAATTCTCACAAGCCCTGTGAAGTAGATACTGTTTTCCTCACTTACCAAATGTAGAAATCAAAGCACAGAGAGGTTGATTAACTTACCCGAGATCATACAGCTAGTAGGCATAAGAGCTGAGTTTCAAACACAGGCAGTCTGGTGCCAGAGTCCACCTCTTAACCACCACCCTATATTTAGTGACATAATAGGCTCTCAGTAATGCTTTTTGTGCTATTTGCTGGAAAAATAAAAGAAATAAGTAACCATTTTCACAAAAGCATACCATTGCCTAATTTTGGGAGAGTAATCCTCTCCAGGCAATGTATACAGCAGATGTGTCTTCATAAAAATGCCAAGAAGAAGCTGTGTCAGTCATTTCCCACACCTACCCAGGCTTATAATTGTTCATTCCCAGATATTGGTGTAAAGCCACAGGAGAAGGTCAAGGTCAGGAGGGTCTCTGAGGTCACCAAGATTTATTGCTAAGTATTGGCTTTGCCTGTTCTCCATCTATATGTTCCAAAGTACAGAATAGTTCCAAATTGCTTATTTAAAAATCTAAGATAAATAAAACTGGCTCAGTGTGTTGCTTTGTACTTGTTACTTTTTAAACCAAATATTAGGCAGAGAAAACCCTGATCATCTGGAGAAGAGCTTGGCTTTTCATGTATGTGATCTCCTGTTTTCTCTTTAGAACACCTTGCACAGAATATATCTAAATCACATCTGGAAACTTGCCAATACTTGAGAGAAGAGCTCCAGCAGATAACGTGGCAGACCTTTCTGCAGGAGGAGATAGAGAGCTACCAAAACAAGGTACACTCTGAAGAATTTTACCCAGGATTGAGACAATAGTGGGAAGGGTGTTTATGCAGGAGATCTGATTAAGAATACAGACTAGAGAATGAATGTCTTTCAGTAGATATCAGATTTCTCTTTAAAATCTTTCTTCTAGAGATGATCATATACTTGGGGCTTTGTTGTCTTACTGAGGTGCAAGTGTGTGAAATTCTAGCAATAACAAATTCTATTATACCTATGACTATACACATATCTCCTATCATTTGTCAGTGGGGGCTGGATGAAGCAGTGTCCAAAAGCCTGAATGAGTTGAGATTTGTCCTGATATCACAGTGGAAGATTTCCCACCAGAATGGGAGGGCAAAGCCGGAAAAGGGGAAGCTTCAGTTACCCATTCTGCTTTAGTAAAGGGAAATGCTGTGGTTTTCCCCAATAATTATAGAGATGTAGGCCTAGGAAGGACGACAGAGATTATCCAGGCTAATCCTCCCTTTCATTTTACATATGAGGAAATTCATATCCCTTGGCAGAATGAGTAAAAATATCGGGACTAGACCATGACTCCTACCTCCTAATTCAGTGTTTCCTTCACCCCCTCATATCGGTGAAAACAGTCAAACTAAGATTGAGGGAACAAGTGAGCAATGTAACAGATCTAGGTTACCCTAAAACTAAATTAGGAAGTGGGTATGTAGAAGCAATTAAACAGAATAGGTTAGAGAATAGCAACACATCACGTTATTTACCTTTAAGAAAGCAGGTAACAACACCAGCAGCCAGCCAGTGTTGCAAAGGGAAAACAGAAAGCAGTAAGAAATCGCAAGGCATGCGAAATAGGATTCAGAGTCAGAGATGCTGGGATTTGAATCCCAGCTCCAACACCTCCTAGCTGTGAAACCTCTATGAGAATTTATGTCCTTTTATGGAAAATGGGGAGATGAAACAAGACAATGATGTCATAAAGCATCTAGCTCAAAGCAGGTGCACGATAAATGATTGACTCCCCTTTTCTTCCCTCCCCCCAGTAAAGTAGTGTTAAATTCCCCCAAGGTAAAATGATTGCTCAAAAGAAGTTCCTACTTTGCTACTCTCCGAGGCCCAAGGGTAGAGAGTGGCATGTGTTGCTTTCCTGACTCATGTTTTCACCTGCTCATAATATCTTTTCCCTGTCCCTTTGCCACCAAAATGGTAAAAAGAAAAATTGGAGGAGACAGGAAGGGACTTGGAAGCAATCATTATCACCCAAGTGTTCATTTTTAATCCTCTAGCTTTTTTTAATCCATTTCCAAAGAAGGATTTTTTTATAAAATAGGAACAGTTAAAACAAACTGTGTCTGGGGCATGGGTAACCGTGTCTGCTAATGTGCTTCACTCCTCTTACAGCAGCGGGAGGTGATGTGGCAATTGTGTGCCATTAAAATTACGGAAGCTATACAGTATGTGGTGGAGTTTGCCAAACGCATTGATGGATTTATGGAACTGTGTCAAAATGATCAAATTGTGCTTCTCAAAGCAGGTATGTGCTTTGCAAGTGAATTTTGAGATCTCTTCCTAACCTGCTTTCACCCGCTTATTAAAGAAATGCTTGGTAAGGAAGGTGTCGGGAACAGTTTTTCTCCAATGATAATAGCTTGGGTTTCTTTTAGCAGAAACAGAGTCCTTTTAAAGGTTTTTGAGCTATCTGTGGGGAAACATTCCCTCCATTTTGCTTCTCTAAGTGAAACGATTAATTTGAAGGGCACTCACATTCTCCCATCTTACCATCACCTGTGTTTGTTTCTACTGCACCAGACTCTCGGGAGGGAACAGCGAGTTGTTAGGAATGTTATTTGTGGAACTCAAAGGGACACCCCTGGTGTTTTGGTTTGTTTTAATAAATGTGAATCCATACGTTTTCCTGGCAACTTAGATAGATTCTGTTTGCAAGACAGAAGATTGCCAGAGAAGTAATTTGTAACTCCATCTCTCTTCAGGACTACAGCCTCCATTAGCTTCAGCATGAATCTTTAATTACTCTGGTCAACTGGGTCCCTTTAAATAGAGAGCTGGTGTGACAGAAAGCCACTGGCTCCACTGCATACAGCCCCGCTGTGCTGAATCAGAAAGGGGTCCCTACATTAGTGCCTTCACAATAGATTAATATTCACCACGAGAAGATAATCCACACCATTTCTGCCTTCACTTAGGTTCTCTAGAGGTGGTGTTTATCAGAATGTGCCGTGCCTTCGACTCTCAGAACAACACCGTGTACTTTGATGGGAAATATGCTAGCCCCGACGTCTTCAAATCCTTGGGTAAGGAAATCTGGGTGCTCTTTTACATCAGGGCTGTAGGAAAATGTGGGAGCCCCGCCAAAGAGCTCACTGAACAGAAGGGAAGCTGTTATTTGGAAACAAAAATTAAAGGATTTTATACTTCTGTTACTTTATAGTCACTGCATAAAATTCACACAGCTCAAACACTCTTTGTCTATATTACATTTAAAAGTTTAGCATTTTCGTTGGATCTAGTCAGTGATCGAAGAAATTTATATGGTCTAACCTTCCAGTTCACTTCCAGGTTTTAAGAACCAGATTTTCCTAGGATAAGTTTTTCAGATAAACTAGAAGATGTGATTTGATACATAAAATCAAGCAAAGAGCTAAATGTCTGCCCTTCTGTACTTCTCAATAACAACCATTAGTAAGAATGAAATGTGGATATCAGAGAAATAAAGCATAGCTAAGTCAAAGTGACATATACTATAAAAATTATTTTGGATTTCTAGAATTTAAATAAAGTGGAATATAATCAAGAAGAACAAAACAGTATCCAAGATAAAGTTGTTAGGTGATTTTAAAAACAGTTAAGTGACCAAAGGCCTATATACTTTAGGAAAGCCCATTGAAATTTAAATACATATACATAATATGCAAATCTGAAAGAGTGGATACCAAACTTAACCATTTTTTTAAAAAGATTTTATTTATTTATTTGAGACAAATAAAGTGAGCATAAGCAAGAGGGAGGAACAGAAGGAGAGGGAGAAGCAGACTCCCCACTGAGCAGGGAGCCCCAACTTGGGGCTGGATCCCAGGATCCTAAGATCCTGACCTGAGCTGAAGGCAGACACTTAACCGACTGAGCCACCCAGGCACCCCCAAACTTAACCAATCTTTTGAGGATGGATTATGGATTATGTTATGAGACTTTCACGTTCAGAAAAGTGTTTTCAGTTTTGTAAAAGCTATAATGATTTTACCATCAGAATGTGTGATTTGTTATCATTTTTAAGAGTGGTTTAGATCAAATAGAGTAGAAAACAAAAAATCAGTGAATGTAACATCTCAGTTGGATTGTAGCCATTTAATTCTTTTAATTCTGTTGGTTAAGATTGTGGGTTCTGAATTCAGGCAGCCTGGTTTTGAATTTCAGGCTGTTACTTCCTACCTGTATAACCTTAAGTACATAATTTTTCTGTTTCCTCACCTCTAAAATGGGGGTAATAATAATAATACCTCCCTCATAGAGCTGTTGTGAAGAAATAAGTTACCCAAAGAAAACCTCTTAGAGTGGTACCTGATAATATACTAACCATGCAACAAAAGTCCACTCTCGTTATTTTAAATGGTAAGGATTATAGTGAAGGTGATGATAGCTAAACGGATTCTTCTTTTTTTAAGATTTTAAACTGTTAAGTTGTAGAAATGTTACTATCCCCTTGTTTTATTTTGTTTTTAAGATTTATTTATCCATTTATTCATGATAGACAGAGAGAGAGAGAGAGAGAGGCAAAGACACAGGCAGAGGGAGAAACAGGCTCCATGCCAGGAGCCCGACGCGGGACTCGATCCCGGGACTCCAGGATCGCGCCCTGGGCAAAGGCAGGCACCAAACCGCTGAGCCACCCAGGGATCCCTATCCCCTTGGTTCTTAAATTATTAGATCCCTCCTCGCCTTATTCCATATTTTTCTCCTAGGGTAATAACCAAAATCCCAAACTGTCTTTAACTTTGGCAGGTTGTGAAGACTTTATTAGCTTTGTATTTGAATTTGGAAAGAGTTTATGTTCTATGCACCTGACTGAAGATGAAATTGCATTATTTTCCGCATTTGTACTAATGTCGGCAGGTAAGATAATCAAATAACAATGAAATGGTTTAAAAATTGTCCAGGTAAAGAATTCTTACAAGATATATAACTTTTAATGACTGTAGACTTCTCAGGTGTTACCAAGAGAGGTTGCCACCTTATTAAATCTAAGTTTTATCAAATAGCAACCTTCTCCCACACACACACATACATGCACATGTTTAAGAAGACCTCATGCCATTCTGATAAAATCTTAATAAATGAGAACTGAGTAAAACCCAGTCCATAATTAACCTCCTGATATCATGAGAAGTGCTCTGGTAGAATAGGGTTGCCCTTCTTAACACAAATCTCCCAAGATAACATGGTTTTTAAGATATCCTACTTTTTCTTAAGATTCATTTGGATGTCATCCACAAGTTTATCTGAATTTAATCTATGTTTTCAACTAGTACTGCCTCTTGAGGATAATCTGTTTTGCAAATTTACTGTCTTCTGTTTGGAACTTTTACACATAAAGACTAAATTAACAACACTTAAGTCATTTGGAATTCTCTTGACAATTTTAGTCGCCTTGGATTAAAAGCAATTTTCATATTTGCCAGAAAGGCTAGCAGGATTGCTCTGAGTATTTTATCCAGAAATGTAATTATTAGAAAGATTTGAATGTCCAAGGTGGTTTCATTTGCCCTTGTATATGCCTTAGGTTTAAATAGCTATCCTTTTGGAAGGGGAGGACTCTTCCCTTTCCTTAAGCATCAGCAAAAATGGAAAGCTTTATCACTGTACTGTTGTAGATCAGTGTTCCACTGCTTTAGGAGCAGATTTTGAACAAGGATTAAAACTGGCCTATTGTTCTCTAACTCTGAGTTGTGGTATAATAATCTGTGTATAAGAGTCCTAAGGAACTGGGGTGTCCTGAAACCACGTAGGAGGAATACTAAGAAATAATCATTCTTCGTGTGTAGATCGCTCGTGGCTGCAGGAAAAGGTAAAAATTGAAAAACTGCAACAGAAAATTCAGCTAGCTCTTCAACACGTCCTGCAGAAGAATCACCGAGAAGATGGAATACTTACAAAGGTAAGAGGGAAAGGTGTCCAGCTGGCATAGCCTAATCTATCCCTCACCACAGATCTTGCTGTCAGCCACCGTTATAAGTCATCTTACCAGCCCCTGAAAGCATCCATAAGCAATTAGGCTACTGAAAGATAAAGAAATATCTCCATTTCAAAAAATTTGGTTGAGCCAAAATTCAGGTTATGTTCTA
This sequence comes from Vulpes vulpes, assembly GCF_048418805.1. Lineage (NCBI taxonomy): Eukaryota > Metazoa > Chordata > Mammalia > Carnivora > Canidae > Vulpes > Vulpes vulpes. The sequence goes on along the minus strand of NC_132794.1, from coordinate 65,138,580 downwards.
CTTACCATCACTGGTTGTGAAGTGTCTTGCAATAACAGGGCAATGATGGAATTTTTTTTTTGTTAAAGCATTGACACATTCTGGAAGTCCTCCTAAGTTGTGTATAGAGCAGAGTTAATGTTCTGCACTGATATAAATTAGAGAGGAATCTTTGAATTTAGAAGGAAGAAGTTTTAAAGGACTAAACAAGCAGGATAATCACATCTTCTAATATTAGTTCTATTTCCATTACATTCATTAGTAATCAACAGAAAGTGACTTTTGTAATTTCTTCATCAATTTCCCATTACTACCCTGTATTCAAAGCATAAGGCCTCATTTTTGCTAATTATTACCTTTTGCAATAAAAATATAATTAAGATGTCAATTTAAAGTATGCTAATATTCCTCAGTGCTAGTGCTGGAAATATGTATTTGGTCTTTGAAAAATCAGCCCTATTATTTTTTAGACTATTTCATGTGTTTTATTGTTCAGGAAGATGGATTTGAGAGTTTTGGGTTTTTCTTCCTGCTTTCTTTTCTTTTATCCTGATAGCTAGGGTTAGGTCAGAGAGGGGAAGTTGGGGGTTAATTGCTGTTTTGTTTTTATTTTGCACCCATTCAATGAGAGATTGAGGCAGGAATGGAAAATAGAAGAACTCTCCAGACCCTTACCTTCTTCTCCATCTTCTTGCCCCAATGCAAGGATACAATGAGGCTCTTTCATTATAGAGAGCACCTAACCCATGGACAAGATCTATCAAATATGTTTCTTAGGATTATTCTGGTAGAGATAATATATCATTTGCACAGTACTTTTGGAGTATAAAAAGCATCGTTTCAAGCTGTTGTATTGTCTTCAACTGGGAAATGGTCAATGCAGAGACTTCCACCCAGGTCTTCTGATGATTCTTTCTTCTGAGCCTTATACTCAGACCCAAAATTGCTTTGTACAGGCAAAGGTCTTTCCAAAAGAAACTTGTTTTCATTGGAGTTGGCTAGTACTGGTTCTGCAAAAAATATGTAGGGGATGCCATCATCTCTAGTTGCAGTGACCTCGCCTGCCCATGACTGCCTCCATGTCTTCTTCTCTGGCACCAGATGTCTTTTTTTCTCTAGAGCTGTAGAGAGCAGGGGTAGGGATGGGAGAGCAGAGAGCATGTTGGAATAAGAGAAGGAGGTGAGAGGCTTGGCTTCTTATCTCAACTTTGCCACTTCTGCTCATGAACATCCTCTCAGGTCATTCTATTATTTGTCTTCAAAATTGTCCCAAAAAATTGTATTTAATCTATACCTGGTATTCTATGATATGCCTAACACTTGTTTTTAACCAGTCTTCCTATTGGAAGAACTTGTAAGTTGCTTCCAGTGTGTTTCACCTTTGTAAGCAACGGGCTAAAGATCTTCCAGATTCCCTGAATTTTGATGCTTGTGTCTGTTCTCTCCTCACAACGTGTCTTTTCTTCCACTTACAGTTAATATGCAAGGTGTCTACATTAAGAGCCTTATGTGGACGACATACAGAAAAGCTAATGGCATTTAAAGCAATATACCCAGACATTGTGCGACTTCATTTTCCTCCATTATACAAGGAGTTGTTCACTTCAGAATTTGAGCCAGCAATGCAAATTGATGGGTAAATGTGTCACCTAAGCACTTCTAGAATGTCTGAAGTACAAACATGAAAAACCACCACAACAAAATTAACCGAGACACTTTATATGGCCCTGCACAGACCTGGAGCGCCAACACACTGCACATCTTTTGGTGATCGGGGTCAGGCAAAGGAGGGGAAACAATGAAAACAAATAAAAGTTGAACTTGTTTTTCTCATGCATATGATTTCCATTATGCCTACAGAAATGGACCCTTTTTCTGTCTCTACTTCTTGATCATTGACCTCTGTTTACAACTGGAGGAGGGTACTAAAGTCGGAGCATTTCCTTTTCTCGTAGCTCACTGCCCACAGACTTTCCGCAGAGTCACCAAGCGGTCATAACCACAGAGAGTCCAGCAATAATCGGTGACTGGTGTGCATAATGGAGGTGGCGGCGTGACTTTGCACAACTTGCTCTTTGTCTCATGAAGGAAGTTTTTATTTTTTCTCACCGATCATTGCCAGTCAGCAGGATGGCATGAAAAGGGTCCATAGCACTAGCAAACAATAGCATTATAATATATTACAGGGTAAATGGGCATGAAGACTATATATAGCTAAAAGAGATATTGTTTATATATTGTTTTAATTAATATAAAATGTAGTTACTGGTGTAGCTTTTCCTGTTGAATTGATAAGGCACTTTCATTTTGCACCTTTTTCTTTAAATTAAATGCTAGCGTGTTCACTGTCGCGTCGCATGTGCACCAGAAACACAAGTTTAACTGAGAAGGCTTGGAAAGTACGTCGGGAGGTATTTATGCTGCTGTTTACAAATTACTCTTAAAAGACTGGCTGGTCATATCTAGAAATCACGATACGGATTCTTTTTTTTTTTTTCTTCTACACTTTATTCGGAATTAGAAATGGAACTCTCCCTAAATTATACTTTGCTTTTGGGTAAGTTTAAGGATAGATGTGTTTATGCTTCATACAAAGTGGAATGATCGATTGGTGCTATGGACTCATACCATCATGCACATTTTTTTTTCTAAGTTTTTTAAATGTCACCTCAAGGAGGCAAGGGGAGGAAGGAGGGGAGGCTCATTTCACAAATTCAGTAGCTATATGGACTCCGTCTCAACTTGTAATTCTTATGCTTGGAGAACAAATCAGTAAGCCAAATATTCATTGGGAATTCAGCTTTTATTATAAGAAGGACCCAAAGATCATATCTGGAGCAAACACACACTCCCCATGTGAGGACATGAAGCATTTAATTGTGAATGGTTATGTTCTTGGTATAATCTAGGAATTCTAAGAGTGTATCTCAGAGTGAACTAGTTCTAGACGAGCTGCTTCTAGATGCTATAGTTCTAGAATATTGCTCTCCATATTTCACAGACAGTGGATAGAAGGACAAGGGGAGATATGCAACACTGAACTGGTTTCTCTTATTTAAATATTAAATATTTTAAGCATTCAAAGTGAAGTTGATGCTAGCCGCAAACATTTACTCTTGTATTTATCTTCACTAGAAAACTGTGGACTGTAATTTATTTTATTAAATATTTAGAAGATTGTTTGGCTTTTGTGTTCAGGTGAGAAATATTGAATGTTTTTGTTTTATTTCATGTTTGGGGGGCTTTTTTATTTTAATAATTCCCAATGGAATTATTAGAAGGGAAAATGAACAATCTGATACACAAGTGTGCATGTTTTAAAAATAAGTGCCCTTTGGAAATGTAGGCATTTCGAAGATGATTTTCATCAGTTGGGGTGGGACTCAGACTTTGGGTCTGAAAGACCATGTTTATACAGGAAAGGGAACATCTTCCCATAGTGCAAAGGTGGGAGTTTCCAGGCAGCCCTTTATAGCAAAGAAAGTGTCTCTACCACCAGGGTCCTCTTGAATCTTCCCTAGGAACTGTGGCTCCTAATGTCATGTGGATCACAGCACGGGCTTCCCAGAGCCCTCTACTCTGGCTTTAACTCCACTGATTTTCTGATTTGTTTCCTGAGGGACTTGGAAAAGAGGAAGGAATTATTCACACATAAGTGTGTATGAAGCCTAAATAACATCTTAATTTTTTTTTCAAAAACATTGTAAAAGGGTTTAACCATAAATAGAAGACGAGAGTAATATTTACTTAAATTTCTTACAAGTATATTAAACTTTATGTGAGTGTTTATATAGAGAGGTTAACTATCAGCATATAGTATTTATATTTGGGCAGGAAGGGTTAAATCAAAATTTTAATTTAAATAAGCATAGTTCCTTTAATGATCAATAGTATTTATACTCTGAAAAGAGTACCAAGCTTAGTTATTTATTTGTCCATTTTTTTTCCCTATTGTTTCTCCTGGTGGGAGGGTAGTGGTGTGTTTTTATTTTGGTCTGATTTTTGTTTTTTGTCATTCTGATTCACTAAATTTGGGGATGGTTTTATTAAAGTATATTAACTTCTTTTTAACCAAAGCTTTCTGAATATGACCAGCCTCAGGTGCTAGCGCATTAAAGAGCAACTAAACCTAATTCCAGTGTCCATTTGTGAAACGATTAAGAACTAATTGAACTTCTCTAAGGGTGAGAGAGAGCATAATGTTGAGCTTAAAAGAAATTCCTTTTCCCAGAAAGAATTTTGCATGTACCAAATGAAAAAAAGATGCTTAATCCCAGTAGTAGTCACACCATGGTGACATTGCTTTTAGAACAAACCAATATACATTGACATGATGCTGCTATCAGGTCTTTCTGAAAGAAAAGCAAGGTGAGGACTTTAAGAGCAAAATACATCGACAGTGTAGGAACAGAGCAGGAAGGGTGTGCTCGGTGCACAGAGGGAACAACTATTATTTGGATCAAAGTTGGGATCTGAAGTTAAACAATAAATTCAGTTTAAAAAATGAAGTATAGAAAAGGATGTGAAAAACTTTGCATTTTTATTCTGTTATAGTAACTCTTGTGTAATGACACAAACTACTTGGTGATACAGAACAATTATGCTTAAGATTTCTTATAATTAAAGTTTCCTATACTTAAATATCCAATAGTCTTTCAAAGATTGGAATCACATCATTGTTATCCCGGCTGCTATAATGCCTTTTATACAGTTTTTTTCACATAGGGTACATAAGGCTTTTGTACAAAGCCTGAATACCTTTGGTTACAATGGTGTCAGATGGTTGTATTATATTCTGAAGAACCTGGCCTTGTTCACAATGAAAACAAAAGTGCAGATGAAAGTGCTTTTTTGGACAGTTTGCAAATTGTGTTAAAGCTATGGATTTTTTTTAAGTGTTCAGCATCCTAATTTGCGTTAAAGCTATGGATTTTTTAAAAAGTCTTCAGCATCCTAATTCACCCTTCCTAACTTAAGGAAAATATAACAAGACACTGCTTCTAAGTTTGGTTGTTCTTTATAGTGTGGATACCCAGATCTCTGTGAGCGTATGGGGGTGGGCTGAGGGCCAGGTGAGGAGGGAGTGTGTGTGTATGTGTGTGTGTGTGGTTTTTGTGTGTATGATGTGCGTGTGTCAGACCGCTTCTAGGCTACTAAGTGTCAATGGAAAAGAAAATGTATTCAAAATACTTAAATCAAAACTAGAAGATGGGGAAAAAAAGATTTATTCTATACAAAGCCTTGTCTGGACCACTTTAGAGAGACTTCTATTTTTTTAACCCTTCTATAAATATTTGATGGCACTTGAAATATTCCTGCAATAAAATGTGATTTGTGTAAAGAAAAAAAAAAGATTTTGTAATGTGAAACAAAGAAAGAAAGTAATGTAATTTTCTAAAAAAAAAAATACAAACAAACAAACTTTGTATTATTTTCTTGATGGAATTTGTCTATCTGTCTTTGGAAAACTTTTTATTTCATTGAATGTGCCATAGTAGAAATATGTGTTTTTAGTTTTAGACTAAGGAATAGCTATTTGTGTTCCGACATTCCAAAATGCAAAACAACGTAGTAGAATCTTTAATGAAAAGGTTTAAGTAGGATGTAAGCTTCTCTCATTGTTGCTTTTTTGCACATGTTCTTCATTCCTCTCTAGTGCAATATGTACATAGAGCACTTGCGGGTGTACCTTGATCCCTCAGGGAAAAAAATACATATTTGTACAGTTTTGGTTTTTTGGTTTTTGTTTTTGTTTTTGGTTTTTTTGCCTTTTGTTTTTGGCTAAGGAATGTCGATTGAATCACTTGTTATTGTTGAGGGGCAGCCAGATAATAATCCTAAAGCCACTGTTTTCAAACATTGATTGTTTAAATCATGTGTCCTTCCAGTGCTATTATTTTAAGATAATAATAATAATAAAAAGTTATTTTCTGACAGTTCTTTGTGCTGATTGGTGAAAAAAAAAGGGTAAATAAGCACCTTATGATTGACTTACTGTGAATGACAATCCATCTTGATATCAACAATAGAAGCCCTATCACTTTGGAGTCGGGGTTAAGAGTCAGAAACAATGTGCTCAGGGATCTTCTAAAACTCTTCAAACAGGGTGGCCAGTATTACTGGGACAAATTGTGTTTTTTATTATTAATAATAGTGATAATAATACTATCCCTCAAGGCACAAGTGAACTGTGTAGAACTCTGTGTGTGTGTGTAAACTCTTCACTATTGTCTCATTTTGTTGAGTTCAAAATATATGTGTTCTTCAGTCTTGTGTGGTTAAAAGTGTTGAATAGCTTCCAAAGCAGTATAAAGTTATGCCAGTATGTTCACAAGATAAATTAATAGGCAGTGTACCGACAGAGAGCATCACTTCATGTGCAATCCTACATACTCCATTGACCTTCCTCTGATAATTAAAATATTCATGATAAATTCATAGCATTATATATTAGAAACTTTCAAATTCTACATAGTATGCAAAAAATTGTCTAAGACTATAATGAGATGAGAGCTCTGCCTATCAGTGCAGTGAAAGAGGTGAAAATTAGAACACATTTTTTTTCAAATGCCAACAAATAACTGTTATTTTCATTGTGTTCTCCTCTAAAAGCAAACCCCCAAATCCCTTTATGTTTCACAGCTCTTTTACTTCTACTTTTATAGTTTTCATCTGTTGAATTAATACAAGAGCTAATGTTTAAAGACAGACAAAACCCACCTATATAACAGCGCCATGAATCAGCTTTTAGGGTTATATTTGACATTTTTGCAATATAGTTTCATTCTCATGTTTCCATGTATTTTCATAATGTCAGCGAACCTCAGTATATTGTTGGCTTTGATTCTTCCTTACTTGGAATACACACTCAGAAGGAGCTTTCCATAATTTCTTACAACCATAGTGGAGTATAATTTGGGGAAACTTTCCATGTCGTTTAGATGAAAAAGAAACTTTGACCTTCTTGTTTTTTTGATAATGAAGACTATGGAAAATGGCAGAAACCCCTCTCTCCTTCTCTCTCAACATATATATATACATACACACACACCTCTACATATATACACCATACATATACATACATACACATATACATATATATACACACATGTACATACATACACAGACACAGGTTATTAACATTTTCACATACTATAACGTGATTGCCATGTCTTACTTATAAAGATATGATACAACAGAACCCTATAGAAACAACTTTATACTGTGGATCAGATTAACAGAAATGTAATTGCAATAGTAAGTCTTGACCTATTGCCAACAGTCTACGATATGAGTTTTCATTCTATCCCTAAACACTAGTATTAGGAAAGTGGTTCCACCAGATTCAATTCAAGAGGCCTTCCTATTTTTGTTTATTCTTAAGACATGAGGAGGCTGAAGAAAATGTCTTTCCAAAGCAATCGGTTTCACTTCCGGAGAGGTTGCTTGTTTCTGTAAGTATGACCGACCAGTTTTGTCAGGCTCTCAGAATAATTTTTAAAATAATCCAAAAGCCTGGCTTTATACTAAGAAGATGTCATAGATGGAGGGATCTCTGTGTTTAACCAGACCCTCCAATCTTAGAGCAATAAATACATTCATTCAGTCATTTACTTATTTACAAACCAATGACAAAATATTCAATCCAAATAAAAACAATGCTTTTTCAGCAATGCAATATAACATGGAGTCTTGTGTTAAAAAAGCGACTATGAATATTTTAAATAGATGCCTACAGAATCCGTGTTCGCCGTTTACATGTAGTGTGTTCGCCACATTTTCTTTGGCTTTTTTCCTTCTAAGAACTAATGAAAGCTTGCTGTGAGCTTTGACACACTGCATACGCCCTCACGTTCCGTGCTGTTGTTCTCTAAGAGCAACTGAATTCTCTCCAGTGTCTGTGTGTTTCCCTTCTCACTCATTATGACTTTAATGTGGATGAAAACTATTTCTAGGAACTGGTTATTATTGAACAGATTGCATATGTAAATGCAGATAATTCTTGAGCAATATAGTGAATATGATTTCACAAAAAAAAAATTCGTATGTACTGTACACATCTTCCTGAATCCAAAATTCTCTTCTTATATCCACAGTGGTTTGAAATCTCATATAAAACAGTGGTAAATTTTTAAACATTAGGACATTAGCTGGCTGCTTCTTTAAATGTACCTGTTCTGTCTGCTTGCTCCTTTTGTGGAGATGTGTTTTTGTATTGGATGTTTGGGCCAATGGGAGGCTTCAAGCTACAACATATTTTCCCAGTTTAAATATATTTAACATATGACAAACCCCAGACAAGGCTTTTAATATGTATAAAGAACTGCAGTGTTAGGTGGTTTATTTGCAAACCGTTTTCAATGTTGTCCATTTTTATGGCACCTTTAACAATATTCTTGTTTCCAAAGTACAAAAAAAAAAATAGGTTAAATAATCTAGCCATAACTGAATGTCAAGCAATAAAACAAATGACTTTTGTGCATAGACTTAAAAAAATACAAATTTTAGACATCTGCATGTAAATGCAATCTCTTGTTTACTGCTTTCTTCAACTTGAGCAATTGATTCCTTATTTACTATTAACTTAAGAACTTGTAATGGCCTGTAAACATTTTCTCTCTTACTCTTCTTTCAAATTTACCTTGGTCCCTGCTTTTAAGTCATAATATTTAATGTTGTTCTGCACATCTCTATACAGTTAACTTTTTGGCTTTCATTCTGTATAGATAAGAAAATGTTATATTATAAACAGCCTACTCAGTGCAAATATTTATCTGTTTATCAAATCCACAATATGCTGTATAATACTGGTTTTACTATATAATCTATTTTAGACATAGCTGTTTAGAACTAGAGTGTGCTATTTTTGTGTTTTTCTGATGTGTGGTGCTAGATAAGTTACTTTTGTGAACAACAACAAAAAAATCCCTTTTATTCCTAGACAATACCACCTTTGGGTCTTGTTAATTTCACTGAGTATAACTATATATTTGTATATATATACATATATATATATATCTACCTGTTCCCAACTGGCAGCTGTATCAGAGTGCTGGATTTGGGACACGCTTTTCTCTTTAAATACATAATATCATTATATAAATTATTCTAGAGTGTATTTAATTAGGATAAAATTACTTCCTTAGTATGGATATTTGACATCTATAGGGTGAATTTGTTTATAAATATGGATACATGAAAACTTCTTAACATTTACTTTATGTTTCCTACTTGGCTTTATACCATATCTCCTGAGCTGAAAAAATAATTTTCCAGGCCTTCAAGATCCTAAAAAAACACTCTAGTTTAATGGAGTAATACTTCTTTTTTTCTTACTAAGGAATCATGTTATTGGCACCTGACTGAGTTGTGTACTTAGCTCCTATTTAGGCATTTATATAAAATATCCTTGGTGGCTTGATGGCAGAATAAGTGTTTCCCCTCCTACCTGAGCCATGAGAAGCTTGGAGATATCCAGTATCATGGCAGAGCACGGGCCATAGAGCAAATTTGACAAGGGATGTTCTGTTTTAATCTGACCTCAACCAGTTCCATGAACTGTGAGTAAAAGACCTTCATTTTACAAGTTATCTAACAATGAGCTTAGTTAAACTCTTTCACCTATTCTCCCAAGACCTATTGGCATTGTTAAAAATCAAAAGTATATCAAATATCTAACTAAGGATGTAGTTAACCTTATTAAATATTGATTAGAATTGTTCTGTAATATTACTGAATTTGTAAGATCTTTAGCAAAGATTTTTGAGCAATTTATAAATATAGAGCAAATGTTTCTGTTTACTGCACTTTTTGTAATTGAAGGTGATAAATTCTCAAGCCATGGTTATTGGCTTCCATGCACTGCATATTTACCCACAATTCTAGACATTTTCCATTTTTATGGAAGAGTTGCTGTTACCTTAATTATAAATGCAATCATGTGGTTAATGAGAGCGAATGCTAATAGTTAACCTTTTAAAGAGAATTGGCTACAGTTTAGGGAGAAATCTCTTTAATACAAATCATGTCATTCCTTATTGCTTCACTTAGAGATTGATACCTGTTTTGTTTTTGTTTTTGTTTTTTAAGCACCACTTAGTATCCTAAACTTCCTGAAAGTAGAGATTGTATCTCTTTGTGTCTACACAATGGCCAGCACATGTCAGCATTTGATAATTGTTAAATGACAAGTGTGCCCAAATTAAAATTTTTTCTTGGGATTTTTTTGGGGGTAAATTTATAAAGTACGTCAAGCCTTATGGTTAACACTTTCTTCTACAACCAAGTATTAAAGCCACATTTAAAACGACCACATGAAATGCTGATTCTAATTGTGTGTAGGTCTTGAAGATTAAGCACACAAATTTCACAAAACTCTGTGAGTAACAAACTCAGCCTTCTGTAAATATACATGCAAGTTTGGAAACAGTAATACTGTACCTATAAATATATGCTGTCTGTTTTGTGTACAGTATGTAAAAACTCCTTTTCTGCCACACTAAAAATGCAAGCCATTTATGGAAATCCTAAAAATAGTATTGTACTAAAACTTTGCTAATGATCTTTATTAGAGGATCATCCAACTTTTCACTTACATTGGGTTTTCTTTTCAATTCACTCTTACAGTAGTCTGCTTATTTCCAGCTGTTTGTTATTTTATTGAGTCCTCAATTTAAAAAAAAATATTTTGATTCATTTTGTAAATACAAGCTGTAAAAAAAAGAGAGATTTAATGTTGTCTTTTAAATACTCCAATTTTCATTCTAATATGAATGTTGTTATATTGTACTTAGAAACTGTACCTTTAATATTACATTACCTTTATTAAAAGTGCATTGAACACATCAATTTTAGATGTGCTTTATGTACTGTTATCCTATAATAAAACTTCAGCTTCTAATGGAACACTTGCCTTGTTTTTATTCTTTTTTCTTGGGTATTGAGTTTCCTTGTACATAGTTTTATAGCTCACATTTTGTCTCCAAAAAATGGGCTAGTAGAATCTTGCTACTCAAAGTGTGGTCCACGGGTCAGTAGCCCTGACATCACCTGCAACCTTGACCTTATTAGAAATGCAGAATTCTGGGCACCTTCCCAGACCTGCTATATTAGAATCTGAATTTTTACAAGATCTTCAAGTGATTGGTTTGCATACTAAAGTCTGGGAAGTACTGGTCTGTAGTACAGTACTTTTAAAAAAATAATTCATTTCCATTTGCTGAGGGAAAAGTATACAGAAGGCTCAAGATACCCTTTGGATCTGAGAAGCTAAAGAAAGAAGTTTTAACTTGTGAGATAATATCTATTGATTGGTCATAGCCGCTAGAAATACAGTTGAGGATTCTCAGGCTGCTGGCTGTCTCAAAGAAGAATGCCATGACTGATTAGTGGTATCTGCCCTGATGTGCAGGAGGGGAGAAATCCTGAATGCACACCATACTTTGTCATCTTTGCTTTAGAAATCATTAAAATGGAGTGTCAGAAATGATGCCAAAGATGTTAAAAAAATCTAACTTTCTGAGATGTCTTTGCCCTACCTCAGCCCAACCACCTCTTGAGTAGATTATATAGGAGTAAACTAATAAATTTAATATCAGCTAAGTATCACACTATTTTAATGATGCAAAACATCTCAGCATAAATTATTTTGAAAGTAATAAAAAGATTTTAAAAATTATTTTGAAAGTAACGTCAAGGACATCCAAATTATAAAATATGCTGAGGTCAGAATAAATGCAACTGAGTTGGCATTTTCCTTCACACGCACGTACTACAATACCTAAGTGTCTCTTGCACTCAGTACAATAAATGTTTGAACTGATCCCCAAAGTTTTTCATGTGACAGTCCTTAATCCTGCTTTTATTTCCAACTGCTTCTGAGAAGAGGAAGAATGAGATTACGCATGTGAAATATTTGTAGACTGTCAAGTTCTATATAATTATAAATATTCACCACCTTCCAGTATCTCAGGAAATTAAGAATTAATGGAAAAAATGGAATTCATGTAATGAAATCTGTCACCTCCAGGCCTTTGGCCAAACCCATGCCTAAACTCTTTCTGATAAAAACAATGGTTTACACTCACCTCTCCATGGATTAGCTTGCCCAGCTTCAAAGAGATACCAGAACGAGCGTGTAAGAAGGATTTCTTACCATTCTGTATATAATGATCTCATGGGAGATTTAGAAAGGAAAACAAATGTCAGATTAATAAACTCTTGGAGAAAAAGCAAAAACAATAATAGTAAGATCTGACCACAGTGTATCTTGGTTGGTACTGTTACTACTAAGGGGTTAACTGCTGATGGGCTGAGATGTAGCTCAGCACCTTCTCTTCCCCTTTTGAACAAGAAACTGGAGATGGGACCCAGTAATATTCAAAGCCATGTTCTAAAAGAGATTGTTAATATTCTATAAGTCGCCAGAAACAAGAAGAATAAATACAGTCTTGCCTAAGAAATTTCAGGAACATGGGAGGAAGCAGGGAATTTTTGTCAAGAGAACACTCCTGGATCCCAGAAGAATCTCATTGTTGGGTACTCAATGTTTCTTATGGCAAGCCTAGACTCTCCTATTGGCAGAAGCCTACTGCAAAATTAACAGGCACACTGTAATTTCACTGTACCACTACTTGTGAGGTGGAGAAAAATCCTTTTTTAATTTTCTAATGTCATTTATCTCTGATGTTGGAAAGAGATAAACTAGTCTTAACAGATTGACTCTGCCTCTGGATTTTTTTTCTCCTCAGGAGGGGGACTATTGACTCCAGTAAAATACAGTCATGTCTCAGCAATCTATTTATTGCTTATCCATTTGATAGGCTTCTCAAACAATATATTTAATTCCAGGATCACTTCCTCTCTGCGGGGGAGAAGTTGCTTCAACTTCTTGATTGTTCTGTGCTTAGAGAACAAAAATTAATTTTAAGATTAGCCTCACCCCAAATTATGATAGTAACCTCCTAGCAAATCACACATCCACCTTTTCTACCATTCTTTCTTTATCCTGCCAATAAATACATAATGTATTCTAAAGATAAATATAAATAACTGCTTAATTATCTTACTTGAAATTATCTCTTTTGTCTTCAGCCTCTCTCCATGGGAGAGTTAGAGGCTCCCTATAAAAGACCAGCATTCAGATGAACAGTTAGTTCTGGTTTGTTTTGTTGTTTTTAGTGCAGGGACCATGTTAATATAGAACACTACAAACTATATTTCAAAACGTATTATCTTCTGAGTGGAAAATTTTGACCATGTTAGCCATTCTCCTCTGAAACAGGATATCCTAAGCCAGAGCATTATGCTGGTTTTCAGGACTAATGATAATTCCGCCCCCCCTTGAAATACATTAATTGCTGAAAAGTCAGGTTTGAACAAGTTACTACTGGCAACAGTATTTCCCCCAATAGCTCTGAATCAATTCGTAGATCAAAAACTCTTTCCTAGAGAACTATTTATGAATTCTCATTTTGAAAGAATATTATGGATGATTGTTAAGTTCATGAAGTAATTCCCTGAGTGAAGTTGTTACCACACAATAAACTCTCCAAGGCTAAGTTCATCCCAAATCAAGCAGAAGAAGCTCATTAGCTGAATGATAGGAAAATGACTTGTTACTAATAAAAAAATAGATGATCATGCATGTGCCTCTGTCTTGACTTGGTCCACAAGAAGAAATACACATCTAGAAGCAACTGCAATAACTTCACTTAGCCAAGTGGTTGCCATTTTAAGAAATTCTTTTTGAAATTTAGTCCAATGAAACATTCTATAAACTCAAAAAAAGTCTACTGTTACAAATTCTTTTAAAATGATATTCACTTCTCATTCAATGTCTGAGTTTGGTTTTCAGTTTAGCAAGAATGGAAAACCAAATATTTCCTCTGCATAAAAATCCACAGAATAAAATGATACAATCACTTTGGAAAACAGCTTGGTAGGCTCTTAAAAAGTTAAATTTATGTACAGTCCAGCAATTCCACTCCTTGGTATCTGCCCAAAAGAAATGAAAATACAAAGTTCACACAGTGATTGGTATACAAACTCTCATAACAACATGACTCATAATAGCCAGAAAGGTGGTAACCATCTAATGTCTGTTAACTGTTGCATGCACAAACAAAATGGGGCATACCAATAAATTCACTACAATTCAGCAACAAAACTATTAATACCTACTGCAACATGGATGGTCTTAAAAAATATTCTTCCAAGAGAAAGAATCCATATTGCATGATTTTATTTATATGAAACATCCAAAAAAGGCAAATCTATAGAGATGGAAAGCAGATTTGTGTTTGCCTGGGGCTCGAGGGCAGGAAGAAAGATTAATTGCAAAGAAGCACAAAGGATTTTTCAGAGTAATGGAATGTTTTAAAACTTGCCAGGGTTAAAAAAAAAAAAAAAAAAAAAAAAACTTGCCAGGGTTGACTGTGGGCTGCAAAACTCCATATATTTACTAAAAATCAGTGAATGATACAAATAAAATGGGTGAATTTTATGGCACATAGATTATACCTCAATAAAGCTATTTTAGATGTACAGACACAGAGACACACATACACACTGGTTTCCCCATCACCCAGAGAATTAAGTCCAATGTCCAAATTCTCTAATATAACATGAAGACCATCTCTGGTTCCTTCTCCCTTTCCAGTTCAATGGCCTTCATCCCCCCAACCCCAGCCCACAACAATGCAGTAGCTTTTCCCCTTCCCCGGAACATGCAGTGCTGTTTCAAATTTCTGCACTTTCTCCACACCTGAAAACCCATAGCCCCTTTTTTACCCAGGGAACTCCTTCTCATCTTTCAAGATGCAATATAAATTAAACTTCTCTGAAGTGGTCTCTAAGCTGTCTCAGTCAGAATAAGTTCCTTCCTCATCATGTTCCCATAGAATCAATATGTGGTGTGTATGTGTATGTACCATTTCTTATTTGTATTATAATCATTTGTTTACAATGCTACCTCCACTGTGGGTTTTTGTGGTTTGGGAAGGGCAGAAGAAGTATGTACTAATGGTTATTTTATGTTGAACTCTTTGCAATGTACTTTTTATATGTTACTTCTAATCCTTACAACAACTCTGTGAGATATTACTGTCTTGATTACCCAAATAAGGAAACCAAGGCTCAAAGAGGAGATGCAACATGTGTAGGATTACACTGCCTGTAAGCAGGAAAACTGAGATGAAACCCATATCAGCTAGACTCCAAAAACCCATGATCTTTTCACTAAAGTGCTTCTGGTTTACAAGTAGAGCATAAAGAAGAAAGGATACATATATTTAATGTATTGTAATGGCGAAAGTTGTTAAGACCTGATTTTTAGTAGCCACTTTGTCACTGATCATTTAATGTTGGAAAAGTCACTTGACAACCTAGGCCCCAGTTTCTTTATGAGGAATATAAGAGGTTGGATTAGATAATCTCCAAAGTTCCTTCCAGCTCTAAAAATTCTGATTCTATGTGCTATCTTGTAACCACCGGAAATCAAAAACACCAAACCAGAGCATGCTTTTGATAATAATCTGTAATCTCAACACAGGCCATGACTGGTGATGTTACCACCCCGCACTACTATGGGCCAATCCCAGCAGCATATGTGCTTGAACAATTCTTGTGCCCTTTTTCAAGCAGCTGCTGAAGAGTAAGATAGGAGTCCCAATTCTCTCTACATGCTTTATGAGATGGTATCCCCTAAAATTCTACACTGCCTTGATATCCATCTCTGTCCTAGCACAGGCTGTGAATATCACTTACCAAATAGATGCTACCTGCACAGTGCCACTCCCTTGCTCCAGCTGATCTGCAAGTATTCACAAGCACCGTCTCCTCTAGCATTCCTCTGCTGATAAGCAACCCCCACTCCCTAGACCAACATTTCATTTCTTACACAATAAAGTCAAAGAATCCTTAGTCTAGTTTATATGTTCTTCTGTGGCTTAGTCCCAATCTGTTTTTCAAACTCTTCCTCTACTACTCT
Source organism: Vulpes vulpes (assembly GCF_048418805.1). Classification (NCBI taxonomy): domain Eukaryota; kingdom Metazoa; phylum Chordata; class Mammalia; order Carnivora; family Canidae; genus Vulpes; species Vulpes vulpes. The sequence continues at coordinate 65,122,613 of NC_132794.1, read as the reverse complement.
TTATAGTCCTTGCATTCTCAGCAAAACAAATTACCTAAGGGTCCCTGTATTCAAGGGGGACTTTTAATAGAAGTATAATTTCTGTGTAAACATAGTTTTAAACAATATCATAAATCATGGCAAAATTTAGAACATGCCTTCCTGCTAGCATACAAACTGGACTCTGTTCACGCAATAGGTTTGTGCACTTCCTTGTGCTGATCCCTTTCTAGAATGCCCTTTCCCATCACCCACGTATTTCAGATTCTTCAAATGAGCTGACATGTCAAATGCCCAATGTAGTAACTGACATGCAAGGATTCAATAGCTGTTTTCCGTCCCTCTCACTAGTGATTTCTGTCCTCTCTGAATTTACACAATCTCTCTCCCGTAGCTTCCTACTTTGTTGTTTTATCATTATTTAATGTGAATGAGAGTCCCAGTGATCAAAAGCTCTTGGGAAAACGGGTATTGCGTCCTAGTCCTCTGTGTCCCCAGCACCCAACACACATCGTAGACGCTCAATAAATCTTCCTTTTAATGAATGAAAATAAGATTAGCGGGGCCCACCAGGGTCGCTGCAGGTAGAAAGGGACATCCGGAAATGGAGTGGGGATGGAGTGGAGGTGCTAGTATGTGCCAGGTGGCGGGCTGAGCTCAGCTTTATCCATTACCTCATTCAATCCTTTCAAAAACCCTAAGTAAAAACAAAACAAAACAAAACAAAACAAAAAACCCTAAGTGCGTGCCGGTGGCAACTCCATTTCACAGATGAGATAACAAGATTAGGAAAACTAAAGATATTTTGCCCCAGGTCACAACCAGCTCTGCTGGGGTCTTAGGACTGTACTTGTCGCGCGTCCCTCTTTTGACCCATCAATATTCCCTCGAGGTCGGGGACTTTCTAGGACGACACAAGCCTCGATCCCTTCCGCGGGGCAAGTCCCGGCAAGGCGGCCCTCGCGCTTTCCAGGCAAAGCACCCGGAGCGTCCGAGGGAAGGGAGCAGGGGCCCCGCCCGCGGCGTCGCCCGTGACGTCATTACGCAGGGCCGAGGCGGCGCGGCCACGTCCTTTAAATACGGCCTTCCGCGGACGCGCGCGACAGTGTGAGGAGTGGGGTGGAGCATGTGTGGAGCGGGGGCCGCGGCCCAGGCCAGAGCCGCCGCGGACCACGAGGTGGGCGGAAAGGCTGCTCTGCAGCCCAGACGCGGAAGGGAGGGCGCTTCCTCGCAGGCGGGCACGCTCGTGACGGGCGGGAGGAGGGAACATGGCGGCCCCGCGGCCGGGCCAGCACCCTCCGCGCCTGGTTTTGGCGCGTACCCCTCCCCCCCTTTACTTACCTTGCTGGAACCTTATTTCTCCTTCCGCCCCCTTTCCCTCAGCCACATCCCTTTTGTCTTCATCAGCTCTCCCTCCCCACCCAGCCCCAGAGGGTCCTAATGCGACAGAGGTGGCTTGGGCGGGGGGGCGGCGGGGACCGAGAGACCGACTTGCAAATTGGACTGTTCGTTTCTCACGTGGCGCTTCACCAGTCCGCTCGCGGTGACCCGGGCAGCACAGAACCGTGGAGGAGGGGTCAAGGCAGACGTGCAGCCCCGGCGACCTCCTCTGTTGGAGTCTGTGAAATGTCATTTAAGTCCCCTGGACCTCAGTGTCCTCAAAAGTGGCTTTTTATTTATTTATTTATTTATTTATGTTTTATTTATTTATATTTTATTTATTTGTTTGTTTGTTTATTTTAAGATTCTTGATATCCAGGGCGTCTCTGTCCAGGATTGCTGGGCGGAATCTGCCCCGTAACCGCATATGGCTGGGAAAACGGAAGCAAGGTTTATTTGGGCCAGTAAGTGAATGGAGGGGAGCAGGGTCAAGACTTAGAGCCCCGTCCCCTTGAGTGATCTAGTTCTGTAAGCAGTGAGAACACCATTCTGTTTGGACTCCCTTTTCCACAATGAGTGTCCTGAGACTTAGGTTATTACCGGAGTTACGTTCGAAGGAGAAGAAGGGCTCCTACATCAGCATTGCTGTTCTGGTACAAAGAACCTTGGGAATAGCCCTCCGCGTGCTGCCCTCTGTGTTAGGTGTCCCTGTCAGTGGAGGGCACGTGTTCCAGGTTCACACCTGGCCCCTGGCCCAGCCAGCCCTCTGCTTTTGATCTTGACCTTCTGTTTTTCCTCACTTGAGTGTAGATTCTGGAGAAATCCTGCGTCCCTCTGGAGCCCGCACTGCCAGGCAGCAGAACTGTGAGCTAGAGTGAAGCAGAAATCTAGGAATATGAGCTCCATGATGGCCATGGGGGAACCAAGGCTGAACTGGTGAGTCACATCTGTTGGTAATCTAAAGAGGAGTGAAGTGGGACTGGTGGCTGGATTATGAAAGGAGAGTTTCCGGCCTGGAGAGGTTTGGAAGAAATAGAAAGGTAACAAATTTGATGGCTCAGAACATAACCCCAGTCTTACCTTCACATACTGAACACTTTTGAGGTCTAGCTGATTGCAGTTACCCTCCTAAAATGACAATAATCCATCACCCAGCTGGCTACTAGGTATAACTCCATCATGTATTTATTATTTATTTTTGGTGTCTTAGTGAAGAAGAGAAGCTGGAATTTTCTTGTGCCTGATAACCTTGCCCATTTCTGTACAAGTAATAGAAAAGCCCTCTTCAAGAATAGACAAGCTTCATTTTGTTATATTAGAATCTATATCGAGTGATATTATAAATGCATAGACTGTGTTTTAGAAATGTATGACTTGTTAAGTGTGGTTTTGTAGGAATCTAATACATGTGCTGCTTTAGGTCAATTTAATACAAACTTACTGAGCATCCACCCTTTGCTAGCCAAAGAGAATACTAAAGTTAGGAGAGATTACAGAGATGATTTAAATAGTACCTGACTCATAAGATTCAAGCAGTATGAGCTCCATAAGTATTTTTTTATTGCAAGCAGTGCTTCCCAAGTTGCTCACTGTCCTGGAGTCCATGAGTTTGTTTTTGTATTACAAGCAAAAACCTTACAATTTAATGAGCTTTGACAGATACAGTACGGTAATAAGAAATTATACTGGTGCATAGCAAGTAAGACATCCTAATTTTTACCATTTATACTTTAATTGTAGTTGTTTTTGTTTTATTTATTTATGTTTTCTATAAGTACTTTTAAAAACAGTAAGAAATGAGTATGGGGCAAAAGCTAAGATTTCCTATTTTGGGAATGGGGCATCCAGAAGTTATTTAACAGATTGTTCTATTTTAAGTTTTAGAAGGTGTATACATTTATGCTCATTGTCATAAAGAAGGTGTTCAGATACAGCACAGATGCTCTTAAACGCCGTTGACATTGTGAAACCAAATGTAGTTTACAGCTTTTGCACAGTAGTGTTGCCCTTGGAACTACCTTTTCCCATAGAATCCTAATAATGTTTGTCCTTTCTAGATTATGGTTCTCACTGTTTTTAATTCCTTCAACCAGCATTTATTGGATCCTTACTATATGGAAAGTGTGACTGTAATATCTTAGTCTCTAATTATGATGTTGTGGAAAATCATATAAGACCTTTGAAGTGGTTTTAGCAGAGGCACACCATTTGTCACATTTGCCAAGTTAATGAAAATAGGTAGGATATTCAGTCTTTGTAGTGTCTTGTGGCCTGGTGCAATAATGCATAGAACAAAACTAAGTTGAGAAGCATTTTCTCTCAGCAACCAAACATCGTCATGTTATGCCACAGAGCCTGGGGTGAGCCCTGATCCTGACAGACTCTTATTGTACTTCAGTCTGTTCTATCTTTAACTCTTAAGTATCTCTGACATTTAATCAAATATTAAAAGAAAAAGCAAGGCTGATTATTTGAGCTGGGGAATTTCAGAAAGAGCCTAGGCTAAAAGCCAGTCAAGTAAAACATCTAAACTCAGACATCTGATATGTGAAATTAAAATTATTAAGAGGTGATTGTCTGGGAAAGGGGCTATAAGGGGCATGTAGTTGTAAACTACAATTGTACCATTACGGCTACTTAGTCTAGCATGAGATTTTGAATTGTCAAATGTAAATAAATAACTTTGTTTCACAGGGATGTTTCCCCCAAAAATGGCCTTAAGACATTTTTCTCTCAAGAAAATTATAAAGACCATTCCATGGCTCCAAGTTTAAAAGAACTATATGTTTTATCTAACAGGTAATATATTTATTTATTTGGTTATTTATTTTCACATTTGATTGTTATTTTTCTGGCAGTTGAAGTTTTATATCTGTATCCACTATTAAACGTTCAAATTATAAAAATGTAAGAATTAGAAAATGGAAGAACCCAGTACCCAAGGATGACTAGTCTTTGATGTATGTGCATGTGTGTGTATAAATCTTTTTGGACCTTTCTCCACACCAATATAAAGACAAAAATGGGAGGTAGTGCCTGAGTGGCTCAGTCAGTTAAGCATCTGCCTTCAGCTCAGGTCAGGATTTCAAGGTCCTAGGATCCAGCCCTGCATTGGGCTCCTTGCTCAGCAGGGAGCTTGCTTCTCCCTCTCCTCCCTGCTTGTACCTTCTGTTGCTATATGTCTCTCTCTTTCTCTCAAATAAATAAATAAAAATTTAAAAAGAAAAAAAAAGGGATCATATTATAAATAACGTAAAATACTATAAAACTGTTTTGCAGTTCCTTTTTTTCATTTAAAATAATATTTCACGTATCTTTCCATGCCTCTGTATGTTTTAATCTTAACTGTTGTATAGTACTTCATATTTATACTTTTAATTAATTTAGCTAGTCCAACATTGCCAAATGTGATCCTCTTTTTTTGTAATTATAAACAATACATTGATGAAATTCTTGTAATAATGTTTATAATATTATTGAATTGTTTGGTTAGATGGCATATGCCTTTTATATCTTAATAGATACTGCCAAATTGCTGGAGAGTTTTTTCCTTTCTGGCATGAACATGCCTATTCAGTGATAATTGTCCCTTCCTACTGTTTGCCTGCCCATAACAGCTCTTCTTTCTTTTGTGATTGGCTGTTTCTATTCTGTTGTGGATGAGTCTTCAAACCAAGTAATTGAGTTTACTAGAATGGACTGTAAATAAGTCCTTCCTTGTCAGTAATTACTTTAAATGAATTAAACTCTCTAGTCAAAAGATAACTTGGGAGAATGGATTAATAAAACAGGATAAAACACTTCCCACTGCATTTGCTTTCACTGAACCCCACTCCAATCTGGTCTCCATCCTCACTGGTCTATTAAAACAACTCCTCTTGGGATCCCTGGGTGGCTCAGCAGTTTAGCACTTGCCTTCGGCCCAGGGTGTGATCCTGGAGACTTGGGATCAAGTCCTACATCAGGCTCCCAGCATGGAGCCTGTTTCTTCCTCTGCCTTTGTCTCTGCCTCTCTCTCTCCTCTCTCTCTCTCTCTCTCTCTCTCTCTCTCTCATGAATAAATAAATAAAATCTTAAAAAAAAAAAAAAAAACTGCTCCTCTTAAGATCATCAGTGACTTCTCAACTATGAAGATCTCTTACTCTCCTAGTTTTCTGGTTATGGTGGTATTTCTCAGTCTCTTGTGCCATCTTCATTTTCAGGCTTACCATTCTGGCTCATTATACTCTTTGGAGCTTTTAAGAAATACTGATTTTGTACTTTCAACCCATACTTTTGAATCTGAACCTTTAAGGATGTCTGTGGAATCAATTAAATGACCCCATTGATATTCATTTAGGTTGTTTCCATTCCTTTCCTATTATAAACATTGAGTATCCTTTTTATACATATGCTGATATAAGTATGATAAATTCCTATAAGAGAAGGTATGCATATGTTTTTTTGATAGATACTGCCAGATTACCATTAAAAACATTTTTTGAAGTGTTTTGATTCATCAGATGAATAAATAAGTTCATATAAAAGCAAGCAGAGAGGAAAAAAAAAAACAAGCAGAGGTCGTAGTAAAGAGGCAATTTTAAAAGGAACATTCTTGCCTGTGAGCATATAATGTTTTTGCTAATATCACCTATAGAAAGTTGAGTAGATCCCATATAAATGTATCTATGGATTTTTAAGGTAATTTTGTTATTCGACTGTACCATTTCGTGAGGATAACTTCATTTCTTTTTTTGATTTCTTAAAACTTATTATCAAATAAAGAATTGCCATTGTTTATTTGAATTAAAGAATGCCTACCAAAGCTAGTCTCCTGAAAAATGAGGACAAAGATGTATATCTTTACGTTTTTCTAAAGGTAAAATGAACATGTATCTTAAAAGCTTCTCACCATTTTATGTACTTTTATCTCAGCCTTCATCTTTTTGGACTAAAAATTTTTAATATTACTCTTCATCCTGCCACTGCTTCTTAATTATTTTAATGGTTCTTTTCAAGTTTAGTTCTAGTCAGCATGTCCTATGTGGGTTATAGTCTGAATTATGTAAGGGAGAGGGCATCTTGCTGGCAATTGAGTACAACTTCTGAAATATTTTCTTCTTAGAATATGCTTGTTTTTCTTTAGATTTCTGCATAACACAAAATAATTTATTAGTATAATTTACCTTTTGGCATAAAAAAATAAAGACATGGCGCATTGATTTCATGTATTTCTGTCTTTTTTGCTCACGTTAAATTTTATGAAGTTTTATTACAATAAGAAATGGATTTTCAGACTATTAATTTACAGATATTTTCTTGATGGAAAAATTAGGAAAAGTGAAAATTTTTGATTAACCCTAATTTTGTGGGTTTTGTGTCCTCTAACATATTTGGGAAAATATTGATACTTCTGATTACTCTGCTTTCTACAGTAGGAAGTTTTTATTCAACCCTTCTCCCTCTACTGGAAGGTAAACATTTACCTTTTTTTAAATTAAAGTTTCGGTTGTGGGGGATCCCTGGGTGGGTCAGCGGTTTAGCCCCTGCCTTTGGCCTAGGGCATGATCCTGGAGTCCCAGGATCGAGTCCCACATTGGGCTCCCTCCATGGAGTCTGCTTCTCCCTCTGCCTGTGTCTCTGCCTCTCTCTCTTTGAGTCTCTCATGAATAAATAAATAAAAATCTTTAAAAAAATAAAATAAAAAAATTAAGTTTCTGTTGTATATACTTCTAACTGGGTTTTAAGCCCACAAGGGGGAAAATACTTCAAATAAAAATTATGAAATTTTAACATGTTTAATAAAGAAAAGTATAAGTCGAATTCAGGAGGTACAGGTAGACTTTAGACGGAGGCTAGAAGCACCATTTCCAAATACTACTTGAAGCCACCCAAACCAGTAGACTTAAAGCATTGGAAACTAAAAGTTTGAAATACGCTTTTTTTTTTTTTTTTTTTTTTTTTTTTAGAAACTTTAAAAAAGGAGAATGGGTGGTTGACAAAATGAAGGGGGAAAACTTCAAACCATCAACTAAAATAAAGTATAATGCTGTAAATGTGGATAGAGAAACCCTGTCAGATGCTTTTGGCTTGCACCCTGATGAAGATTTTGACAGCACTGCACACGGAAATGATCTTGATGTGCTGCCATTTCATTCTTTGCTGAATGTAGCCAATTTAAACTGCTAGAATTTCTTGACATTCCTACTCTGGCATATCTGAGTCAGCATCTTGTTGCTGCAGCAGCTTAATTAAATTTGCCAGTTTGTGCCACAAGGACAGACATGTTCTCATATTCAGAGAGACAGCTGTGAAGCAGTATTGTTAAGAGTTGCGGACACAATACTGTTAGGTTTGAATAGCTCTCAAGACATTTTCTAGTGAGAAATCAATTTGCTGTAATACATTTCTCTCAAGATCAGCAGTTAATATTCATTTTGTTAACCTAAAATATGCTTATTTTTATACAGTTATTGGAGAAACTTTAGTAGCTAAGTATGTCTTCTTTCACCTGTATTATTTTCAGAGCCACCTAAAATCCTTATTTTAATTTCCAGAGTTATTTTCCCATTCACTAACGAGGTCTCTTGATTAGTTTTCCATTTTTAGTTCAGCTCTAAAAGAGTGGGTTTGGATATTTTGCCTTATTTTGGGGCCCTAAGTTTTTTTCTAAGAATTTTGGCATTTTTAACATAATTATTCTAGCATTATAAAGCTGATCTAAAACAAATTTTCAGTAGTTTTGAGTGAGACTCGCTTTGTCCAGACACTGATCTAAATTGATAATTCTCAGCCTGATCAGGCTTTTTCATAACAAATATTTATGAAAAATAAGATACTTCCTTTACTACCTGAATTAAAATTCATAGCTAAAAATAGCCACAGACAATATATTTTCAAAGTGTCTTAGATATATAAATGTGAAATCAAAGGAAATAATTTATATAATTGGATATGTAAGTGCATGGATACTGCTACACTAGAAGATATAATGAAGTAGTCAGATGCACCAGCTAAAATGAACAAGATTGGATTTAAGAGAGGTTAATGTAAACTGTGCCATAGAAGAATCGTAAAACTAAAAGAGAATAAAATGTATTGTTAGGATAAATGATAAGACACCAGATATATTTGTATATGGTAAGAGAAAGCCTAAAGGGACCTTTGAAAGTTGGGCAGTATATTTTCATACATTACAATCCAGGCAGCTAGTATTCCTCACCTCTACGAGCCTTTAATTATCCCCTTCTTTCATGACAACCCAGATGCTGCCATATTTTTCTCAAATTCCCCGAAGAAATTAATGCTGTCATGATTGAGAACCACGGCTCTGAATATTTCTTGCCCCTCCCCAGTCTCCCTCTTAATCCCTGATCAGGTTATCCATAGGATTTATGGTCACCTATTCAGTAAGTTCAGTTTGGAAACCTGAGGTTGCCGTAGTTAACACTGTATGAATATACATAGTTACTTTCTTCCCCATTCATTTGTTTGATCCACTTAATTGTAAAGTTTTAGAGAATAGAGACTATATTGTTCCCCAGTTTCTGGCATAAGGCTGGCACAAGGTAGTCACTTAGTAAATATTAACAAATGGGGAGATGAATGAATGAACACCTCCATCCTTCTCGTTAGTTTCCCTTCTACTTGTGCTACTGTTTAATTTGGAACTAAATGAGAGGGAACAATTACTGTGGTGGTAATTAGAATTGTGAAGGCTAAGGAAGTATAGTTGTGTTCGGGTATGTATTTGTATACTTTAAAATTCCCTTCATAAAAATGTAGATTACTATAACTGAATACTAGGAATAGCAACAGATTATGAACAAGATAAGAACTTTGTATTCATGTATCTCACTGGTGCAGAAAGGTTTTTTTTTTTTTTAAGAAATTGGGGTATCGTTTCATAAACAACTATGTTAACAAGTTCTCTAGTTATTACTTTCCCCTATAGTGCATTTCATTATGATATGCCAGATTTCCTCTTTTGCATTCATTCAAAGCATAAAGGCATCTCCATGTCTCAGCCATGTAGGAGTGATAGAGGATTGTACAACTTTTCTAAAACCACTATTGCTTCTGTAAAACATGGTATGCAGTGTTGGAATTTTCTTTTTAAATTTTGAGATAATTAAAGGAAACTAGAAAATTTAGAATCTCAGTTTGTGAACCTGTGACCTAAGCATATCCTGCTTTTAGTGGCTTTTGTTCAACATATTAACTGACATAGCTTGATGAATTTAAGCTTTTGAAAACAACTTGCATTATAATAAAGGTGAACAGGAAATACCTGCATCTATAATTGGCAAGAACAGTTTTCCCTTGTTGAATAAAGGGGGAAAAGTTCCAAATTGAATAACATGTCTAAGGATTTTGCCTCTCCCTCTCTGTCAGATAATTGAAGGTAAACTTGTAATGTGATCCTATCCTGCAGAATACTTAATTTACACCAAATGGCTAAACATCAAAATGCAGGTGGCAGAGTTAGATAATAATCTAGAATTTACTATGTTAATCACGCTATATTCTCCCTGGTGATTGAGAATCATGAAGTTCCATGATAGTAATCTTCATGTGAAAAGCACATATTTGTAAATTGTATTTTTTTTTCCAGACGTATAGGAGAAAATTTGAATGCCTCAGCAAGTTCTGTAGAAAATGAGCCGGCAGTTAGTTCAGCAACTCAAGCAAAGGAAAAAGTTAAAACCACAGTTGGAATGATTCTTCTTCCAAAACCAAGAGTTCCTTATCCTCGTTTCTCTCGTTTCTCACAGAGAGAGCAGAGGAGTTATGTGGACTTGTTGGTTAAATACGCAAAAATTCCTGCAAATTCCAAAGCTGTTGGAATAAATAAAAATGACTACTTGCAGTACTTGGTATGTATTCTATTCTTCAGTTTCAGTAAACAGTATTTATTTTTTTTAGAAATTTTTTCTTTTATATGTATATTTTTTTATTGGAGTTCTGTTTGCCAATATATAACACCCAGTGCTCAAATATTTTAACTTTGCTTTTATGTTTTTAGGTGCACTGTATTAACAAAAATGAAAAATTTAAGTTTAATTGACAAAGCATTGGTGCTTCATTCTTTTGTTGGTTCTATTATACTTCAGGCATTTTTCTCTGGCTCTGAGCATATTTCACTCCAGTTCATCTTATGTACTAGCAGAACAATTTTACATTGATCATTGAGCCAATTTTAAGTTTTTGTTTAATTAGTAGTTTCAAGTACTCAGTTATATAAATAATGCTGGGTTGAACATCTTGGTTGCAAACTCTTTGTTCACATCTATAATTGTTTCCTTAAGATAAACTTTTAAAAATATAATTGCCAGATCAAAAACTATACATGTTTTTAAGCCTTTGATATGCACTTACACAGTTAATTGTTGTGTAATAAGTGTAAGCCAATTTGTATATACCACTATTGCATGAAGGTTTTCTTTAAAAAAATAATATCTTCACTACCACTGCATATTACCTTTTAGCGTCTATTTTGATATGGAAAAAAATGGTGATGCCTTGTTTTATATTAATTCACAGTATTTACTAATGAAAATAAGCCTTTTCTATGTGTTTTTAAGCCACTTTTATTTCTTTTGTAACTTGCCTATTCATGTTCTTTGCACATTTTTTCCATCTGAATGTTTGTCTTTTTTATGTTAATTGAGAGCATTTTATGAAAAAGTGTATTAATTCCTAAATAGGTAGTATAATATAATATTAGTCATTTGCTCTTCTATTTTTACAGAGTTTAGGATTTTTTTTTTTAAATCGAAGTGTAGCTGATATGAAATGTTGTATTAGTTTCAAATGTTACACATAGTGATTTGAGATTTATATACATTGTGGAGTTTTTAATGACGAGTTTGTCATTATTATATAATAATGTTTACTATTTCTCTGATTTGCTTTGGATATGATATTTTAGTCTTTAAATACAAATTATTAGAACAGTGACTGAGAAGTGATTGTTTTCAATCACACTTTTTATTCCAAGATATGTCTACTTTTTTAAAAATCAGGATATGAAAAAACATGTGAATGAAGAAGTTACTGAATTCCTAAAGTTTTTGCAGAATTCTGCAAAGAAATGTGCACAGGATTATAATCTGCTTTCTGATGATGCTCGTCTCTTCACAGAGGTAAAAAAAAAAAATCATTTATTTAAACTGCCAAGTAGTAGGCAATAACAGCATTTTAAAACATGTGATGATCCTGTGAAAATTATATAAAAATATCAGTATTTTCAATTCAGAGACCAAATTGTGTGTGGGTCATTTATTCATCGTGTATTTTAATAATGGAAATTCTAGCACCTCAAAATCATATACTGTAATGTATTAACATTTGGTGTCTTTTTTTTTTTTTTTTTAACTGATCCAGCTACCAAATTTGAATTAGATTTTTCTCAAATGGATGGTTTGATCTGATGCACTGATTTCCCTTGTGAGAGAATGAATGTTTAAGGAGTTACCTTGGTCATTAAAAATCTGAATGGTCATTTCGTATTTAGTCACATAAATTTGTTTTCATTATATTCATGGTAACTAGCCATAAATAAGAATTTCTAAACTGTGAGTTCATTTTCTGGTACTTAGATTATTCATGCAAATGTATAAGTAAAGCATGTAAATCACAATACTTTGTGCCCTACCATCATTCAGTGGGTCTATGAGAGATTCAGAATACACTACTTAAATAATAAATACTAATATATATTATTGTATTAGTTTATCTACAAACACCAACACCAGTCTGAATTTTTTTTAGTTTTTAAAATTAGTTATTATATACAACAGTGTGATACTTAACAGTGTTGAACTCTCCATGTAAAAATTAAGGTAGTAAGTTTATGTGTATTTTACCACAATTAAGACAAAACAAAACAAAACTGCTGGTCACTATAATTGGGCGCAAGAAAGGATATTAGTTTTACCATTTTTAAAATACTTTTTAAGGTAAAATTTTGCTATTAATATGAACCAGAAGAGTGATTCTTCTAAATAAAAGGAAGTATTGCATTTTTATTTTCTCTGAACCTACATATGATACTTAAACCAAGTGTCATATTTTACCCTATGGAGAAGTAATTGTAGCTATTCTTATTTTAATAGTGGCTTTGAAGGGACCAGAATGATGGTTTTAAAACATAAACCAGGGATGCCTGGATGGCTCAGCGGTTGAGCGTCTTGCCTTTGGCTCCTGGTATCGAGTCCCACATTGGGCTCCCTGCATGGAGCCTGCTTCTCCCTCTGCCTATGTCTCTGCCTCTTTCTCTCTGTGTCTCTCATGAATAAATAAAATCTTTAAAAATAAATAAAACATAAATCACATCCCCTCATGTCATTGATTTAAAATGTTTTCTCAGTTTACTCAGAAAGAGAGGGTCTTTACAAAATTGTACAATGCCCTACATGATCTCACTCCCTCAACCCCTCCCTTCCCCCAGCCTCTTTCATCTTCTACATATCTTCCTTTGTTCTGTTCCAGCCTACTGACCTTTTTGTGCAACTTGAATACTCCAAGCATGATCCTGCCTTAAGGTCCTTGGCTCTTCCCATCTTTCTGGCAAGCTGTTCCCCAGATAAACACATGGATTAGTTCCTTGATTTCTATAAGTCTCTCTTCAGATACGAACTATCAAGATATCCCTAATTATCCTAAAACAAATAGCGTCACTTTCAGGGTTCCTTTTACCATGTTTTTTTTTACTATTTTTTATTGTCCTTCGCAACACCTATACATAAATAGGTGCACTGCTTTGTTCCTAATAACTGAATAATGCTTGACATGCAGTTAAGTTCTCAAGTGCTCATTGCAATTATTTAGTGAATATAAAAGTGTTTATTTATTAGCAAAGTACACAATTTGATAGCCAACAATCAGCATTAAGTCTTGTTTTTTAGTCAGATTGACTCGGCAGCCTATTTTGTCTAATTTACGTTTTACATCTCTACCCTAAAGGTTCACTGATATTTTTCTGATTTTTTTAGTGTTTTAAAATTTCAGTTTTATATTGTGAAATGCAATATGTTTATGGAAAATGTGTGTGTGTGTGTATGTATATATATATATATATATATATATGGCTTAACAAATAATTATATAGTGAATACCCATGTAACTCTCCTCCTTTTTTTTTTTAACATTTAAAAATATATATATTTTATTTATTTATTCCTGAGAGAGAGAGAGAGAGAGAGAGAGGCAGAGGCACAGGCAGAGGGAGAAGCAGGCTCCACACAGTGAGCCCGACGTGGGACTCGATCCCGGGTTTCCAGGATCAGGCCCTGGGCTGAAGACAGCGCTAAACCGCTGAGCCACCAGGGCTGCCTGTAACTCTCTTCCAAGTCAAGAAATAAAACATTACCACTATCCTAGAAGCTCCCTGTGTATCCCTCCTAATAGAACATTCTCTCTCCTTGAAGAACTAATCACTGTCACAAGTTTGGTGTTGGTAATTTCCATTTCCTTTATTTTGGTAGTTCTCTGAGCTCACTTTTGCCTGTTTTTGAGTTTTATGTGAACAGAATTATTCCTTCACTCATGTTTGTAAGATTCATATGCATGTATGTGTGTAGTTATAGTTCATTCATTTTTCATTTCTGTGCATTATTATATGAATAAACTATAATTCCTCAATTCCTTCCTTTCCCTTAAACTTTATATTTTCAAGACTTGGGTCATTTGACTTGTAAAGTTTCCCACAGTCTAGATTTTGATGATTGCTTATTCAAATGGTGATATTCAACATGTTCCTCATTTCTCTGTATTTTTTACAAATTATTGATGGGATCTGGAAGCTTGATCAGAATTAGTCTTTGCCAAATGGATTCAACACATAGATGTTGTTTTCTTTATCAGGTGGCACATAACGTCTGATTGTTTCTTTTTTGTGGTGGTTGCAGGTGTTCATGTTCGATGCCTAGGTGTATTCATTCACTCGGGCTTACAAAATTGTAGGGTTCTAGTTGCATCATTTATTTGTATTTATTGGAAAAATTTTATTAAGATATGTTTTCACTCATCTATGTGGTTTCCTAATTCATGTAGTAGAAAAAAATGCTAGATTCTTTCCCTTTATATGCCAGTTTTGAAAAAAAATTGATTCCAATATTGATCAGTGTTTTCTTTTTTAAAAATATGGGTTTTAATCCACTGTAATTACCCTTTTTGAAGCTCAGATAATACCAGCTTTAGCCAATGACAGCTCTTCATAAGGCTTTTGAGTCTTTTTGAGACTTTGTGGTAGTCTTTGAGGCTTGTTTTGTACATTTCCTGTTTCAACTCTGGAATCAGCCATTTCCCGGAGCCTTTGTTTCTTCCAGTGGGAAGTGGTATTTCAAAACTACAGTTTGGGTACTGGGGATGCTCATTGTTCCTGGATTGGTCATTGTTTGGGGAATATTTCAGTAGATGAAGCTAGGAAATATTTATTTAGAGAAAAAAAATATCACATGTGTCTCACTTTATACCACATGCAACAACCTTAGAATAACAGGGCTATCAGTCAATAGGATACTGAAAGCTGGGACGCCTGGGTGTCTCCGCGGTTGAATGTCTGCTTTTGACTCAGGGTGTGATCCCAGAGTTCTGGGATCAAGTCCCATATTAGGCTCCCTGCATGGAGCCTGCTTCTCCCTCTGCCTGTGTCTCTGCCTCTTTCTCTCCCTGTCTCTTATGAATAAGTAAAATCTTAAAAAAAAACAAAAAAACAAAAAAAAAAACTGAAAAGTATTTGAAAAAAAATTTTTAGATGTTCTCCTTATTCTCCCTTTTTAAAAAAAGGTGGTTCTTTATGTTGTTAGAGCATACAGTTATTATACACGAAATAAGCTCTTCCTGTTTAAGCCATATTTAATAAGGATCCATTTTAAGTGCATGTCACTGAGTTTTCACAAGTGCATATACCTGTGTAACCATTGACCACAGTCATGACATAGTATATTTCGGTCACACTAGACAGATCTCTATGTCTCTTTGTATCCATGGTCTAGGAAACCACCAGTATGCTTTTCTGTCTCCATGGATTAGATTTTCCTTTTCTAAAGTTTCAAAACTGAGTCACACACAGTGTATTCTTGTGTCTGACTTCTTTGATTCAGCATTTTTTTGAGATTCATCTATAGTGACACAAATATGCATAATGTGCTCCTTTTTATTCCTTTTTGTTTTATTGTACAATTATACCAAATCGGTTTATCAGTTCAGCGCTTGATGGGCATTTGTGTTATTTTCAGTTTGGGGCAATTATGAATAAAGCTACTATGAGCATTCTTACACAAGTTTTTTTTTTTTTTTTGAACATGTGTTTTTATTCTTCTTGGGTAAAGAACTAGAATTAGAATTTCCAGATCATATGGCAATGTTATTAGAACTGCCAGACGTTTTTGTAATGGATGTACCATTTTACACTCATCAGCAATATATAAGAGTTCCAGTTGCTCTGTACTTTTGCTAGCACTTAGTATTGGTAATTTTTTTTTGAAAAGTAAAAAGTAAAGTTTTGACCTCCAGTTTCATCTTTTTCCCCATTGATGACCTTGGTCAAACCCATGTAATTCTTTTTTTCTTTCTTTTTCAAAATTTTATTTGAATTCTAGTTAGTTAACTAATAGTGTGATACTGGTTTCAGGAGTAGACTTTAGGAATTCATCACTTACATATAACATCCAGTGCTCATCATAACAAGTTCCCTCCTTAATAGTCATCACTCATTTAACTCATCCCCCACCTACGTCCCTCCATCAACCCTCAGTTTGTTCTCTATCATTAAGAGTTTCTTGTGGTTTGTTTCCCTTCCTTTTTCTTTTCCCTTTCCTATAGGCTCACCTGTTTTTGTTTCTTAAATTCCACATATAAGTGAAATCATATGATATTTGTCTTTCTCTGACTGACTTATTTCGCTTAGCATAGTACACTCTAGCTCCATCCACATCATTGCAAATGGCACAATCTCATTCTGATGACTAAGTAGTATTCTATATATATATATATATATATTCCTATACATATATATATATGTACACACACATATACACATATATTACACACAGACCACATCTTCTTTATCCATTCATCGGTCAATAGACCCTTGGGCTCTTTCCACAGTTTGCCTATTGTTGATGATGCTGCTGTAAACATCAGGTTGCATGTACCTTTTTGAATATGTATTTTTGTATCTTTCGGGTAAATATTTGGTAGTGCAGTTGCTGGGGCCTAAGGGTAGTTCTATTTTAACTTTTTGATGAACCTCTATACTGTTTTCCAGAGTGGCTGTACCAGTTTGCATTCCCAACTATTGGTAATCTTTTTACATTTTAACAACCTCATAGGTGTATAGTGGTGTCTCATTATGGTTCTAGTTTGCATTTCCCTAATGAGCAGTGATGTTTTAAAATCTCTTACTGATTTTATTGGTTTTTATTTTTATTGAATCTTGAAAGTTCTTTATATATTCTGAATACAAGTCTATTATATATGTAGTTTTCTCCTAGTTTATGACATGTTTTTAAGAGTGTTTCTCAAAGAACAGAATTTTAATTTTAATGCTCATTTTTCAAAATGTTTTATGGTTGGTGCTTTCATGTGTTGTAGCATAGAAATTTTTGCTGACCCCAACTGTTTCTCATCTGGGATCACTTTTACTTCTTTACCCCTGCCCCATAGATTTTTAAATGTCTGGAGACTTTTTTGGTTGTCTCAAGTGGCAGAAAGCTACTGGTATCTATTGGCTAGAGGCCAGGAATGCTACTAAGCATCCTACAATGCACATGACATCTCCCACAACAAAGAATTATCCAGCCCAAAATGTCAGTAATCCTGTGTTGAGAAACCCTGATTGAGGTGTTTTATGGTTTAACAATAATGTGAATGTACATTTCAAGTTTTTATGGTGCAAGATGTGAGGTTTGCATCAAAATTCATTCTTCTTTCATATGGATAGCTAGTTCTAGAATAATGATTCTCACCTGAGAGCGATTTTGCCTCCCCAGAGGACATTCAGTAATGTCTGGAGACATTTTTCATTGTCAAAACTGAGGAAGGCGTACTTCTGGCATCTAGTGGGTAGAACCAAGGATGTTGCTAAATTTCCTTCAGTGTATAGGATGTCTGTGCCCCACCCCCCTCGCCAAGAACTATCTGGTCCACAATGTGAAAAGTGCTAAAGTTGAGAAACTCTGCCTAGCACTGCGGTTTGAAAAAGCTGTTTGTTCCCTCACTGAATTGCCTTGTCACCATTGATATGTGTATGGGTTGATTTCCTGACTCTGGTTTATTTCATTGTTCTATAAATCTCTCTTTATTCCACTACCACCTGGTCTTGTAAGTTTCTTTTTTTTTTTTTTTTCTTTTTTTTTTTTTTTGTCTTGTAAGTTTCAAAACCATGTGAGGGAAGTCCTGCAACTTTGTTCTTTTTAAAAATTGTTTTGGCTCTTTTTAGTCCTTTACATGGAAATGTAAATTTTGATATCCTCTTGTCAGTTTCTACAAGAGAGCTAGGTGGAATTTCAATAGGATTTCTTTGAATCTGTAGGCTTGTATTTTACAAATATCTTTTAAAATTGTATTTAACTAGATTGCTTTTTTCATTTTCTTTTTAAATAAAATCTGATATTTCTTGTCTTTTAGCTAGAAAGGTTAGTTATTTACATTCATTACGATAACTGATGTAAATGGGCTTGTTTATGATTTCTTTTGTCTTTTTATAAAGTTCTTTCTAATTTTACTTCTTTTGAGGGGATTGACTTTTTTTCTCCTCCTTTTCCTCTCCTTATTGATTTGAAATTTATTCTTTGTTTTTCAGTTCTCTTAATGGTTACCCTTGAAAAAATTTTTTTTAAGATTTTATTTATTTATGAGAGACAGAGAGAGAGAGAGAGAGAGAGGCAGAGACATAGCAAGAGGGAGAAGCAGGTTCCATGCAGGGAGCCTGATGTGGAACTCGATCCCGATCCCTGATCTCCAGGATCACGCCCTGGGCTGAAGGCGGCACTAAACTGCTGAGCCACAGGAGCTGCCCTACCTTTGGATTTTATAGTGATTTTCCCCCCTCATTGAATTGCCTTGTCATTATTGATGTGTGGGTCAATTTCTTGCTTCTATTCTGTTAGTCTATATATCTACAGAGACCATAGATCATTTTGACTTTCATCATATCCCTCCTGACATTTACTGCTGTCTCTTTTTAAAACTTACATTAATTATTTTATATGAACAGTGTTTATTTTATTTTACCTACAAATTTTGACTATTTTTGGCTTTCCATTTCTTCTTCTCATGTATACATTCTGAGATCCTCTTCAGAGGATCTTCATTGTTCCTGAAATGCTTTGTGTTCTAGGTGTTCCTTTGGTGATGGTCTCTTGGTGATGAACAATCTTTTGGTTTTTTTATCGGAAAATATTTTTATTTTGTTCTCTTTCTTATATGATAGTTTTACTCCTTACATAACTCTAAGTTGACTGTTTTATTTTTTACTCTGAAGATATAATTTTACCTTTTTTGGCTCCAGTTACTGTTTTTGAAAAGTGTGTTATCTGTTTCTCCTGCCTTTTTTTTTTTTTTTTCCTCCTGCCTTTTAGAGAGTCTACCCTTTCTCTCTGACTGCTCCTTATTTTTGGTGTTTCACAGTTTCATTACTGTGTGTATGTTTAAATTATCCTTGTTTTATTTGTTTTGTTTTGTTTTTTTAAAAAAAACAAGTCCCTCCTGGTCTTTATTACTTTTTACATTGACAAAGCAATTCTCCAGCTCTCAAGTGGGGGTGGGGTGGTGGGTACTATGAGGCCATCTGCTGGCACCACACACCGCTGGATTTCCCTCCTTCTTGGTCACTGGGTATTTCCTCCAAACCCAGACGCAGGAGTGTCATCCTTGTTTTATTACGTTTCTTGTATCTGTATATTCCTGTCCTTTATCAGTTCTGGAAAATTCTCAGCGATTTTCAGTTACTGCTTCTCCTTTATTTTCTCAACTCTGTCTTTCTAGGATTCCTCTATTCCCTAGGTTAGACCTCAGTCAGTCTTCCATTTCTCTCCCCCTGCCCTGCCCCTTTTCCTTTCTCTCTCTTTCCCTGTTTACGTGGTAAAATATACATAACATAAAAGCTACTATTTTAACCATTTTTTTTAATTTTTTTTTAATTTTTATTTATTTATGATAGTCACAGAGAGAGAGAGAGGCAGAGACACAGGCGGAGGAAGAAGCAGGCCCCATGCACCGGGAGCCCGATGTGGGATTCGATCCCGGGTCTCCAGGATCGCGCCCTGGGCCAAAGGCAGGCGCCAAACCGCTGCGCTACCCAGGGATCCCTATTTTAACCATTTTTAAGGACAGTTGACTAGCATAAAATACTTTTATACTGTTGTGAGTATAATTCTATCCACCTCTAGAACTTCCGTATCTTCCCAAGCCGAAACTCTATACCAGTTAAATGACTCATCATTCCCTCTTCTCCCCAGTCCCTGGCAACCACCATTCTACTTTCTAGCTCTATGAATTTGACTTTTCTAGGTACCTCACATAGTGGAATATTTATCCCTTTGTGATTTTTATTTCACTTAGCATAATGTGTTCTTCAAGATTCAACCATGTTGTAGAATGTGTCAATTTCTTCCCGTTTTAAAATTTTTATTTGTAGTAAAATACACATAAACCTAAAATTTATTATCTTCATTATCTTTAGTGTGGAGTTCAGTAATATTAAATACATTCAGATTGTTATATAGCCAGTCTCCTGAATTATTTTCACCTTGTAATATGGACTCTACCCATTTCTGATCTGTTTCTGCTAACAACGCTTCTCATACCAAATACGTGCTTGTTTTTCCCCACACCAACCAGTCCTCCAACTCTCTGAAAGGCAGCTATTTTCACCATTGTCCACCAATACAAGTTCTCCAACTCTCTGGACAGTAGGCCTAGGGTTCCCCTGACCTCTTCCTCTGGTTGAGTAATTTGCTTCAGAACTCTGGAAACACTTTGCTTGCTTAAAAGATACAACTCAGGAACAGCCAAATGAAAGAGAGATGCATATAGCAAGAAATGAGGGAAGGGACAGAGAACTTCTATGCCCTCTCCAGGCATATCACCTTCCTAGTACCCGTTTGTTCATTAAGTTTTGGAGCTCTCTGAACCCCATAGTTTAGAGGTTTTTATGGAAGCTTTGTTTCCTAGGCATAATTGATTGACTTATTGGCTCTTGGAGATTAGGTCAATCTCCAGCCCTCTGATCGTCCCCTGGATTTACTGGCAACCATCCCCCATCCTGAAGTTGTATAGGAGCCATGATTCATCTCAATAGCATACAAAAGACATTCATTCTTGTCACTCAGGAAATTCCTAGAGTTTTAGTGCCCTGTGTCAGGAACCAAAGACAAAGACCAAATACATATTTATTTTATCACATGTATTATACAATAACTCTCAGTTCCCACCCTTCTCAGTTGTAGCAACCTTCATTCTTCCTGTCTGAATTTGATCATATTTAGGTAACCACATATAAGTGGAATTTATGGTATTTGTCTTTTTTATGACTTACTTTACTTAGTGTAATGTCTTTAAGATTCACCCATGTTCTAGCATGTTTCTAAATTTCCTTCCTTTTTAAGGCTGAATACATATTCCATTGTATGTATCTGGGCATTTTGCTTATCCATTCATCCATTGATGGACACTTTAGTTACTTCTGCCTTTTGGCAATTATGAATAATGCTGCTGTGGACATGCATTTACAAATATCAGTTCAAATCTCTGTTTTGTCAGGCTTTAATGTTTGAGTCTTATGTTCAGCTCTTCACCTGATCTTTCCACTGGTGGAAGCATTTGCCCTCAAGGCATCTCATCTTTCATAGGTTTTCTTACTGCTCACTGCTCCTGTTTCTTCCCACTCTGTGGGTCCAGGGTTTGCTTATTTACTTATGGTCCTTGAGATTCTTTTTGCTTTTTACCAAGTCCAAGAATGCATGAAATTGTTAGCTGTAATTTGTCCAGTATCTAGTGGGATTTGGATAAAAGAGCTCTCTCTTCAAAGCATACCTACTCTACCATACTGCCAGAAGTAGGGTCCATTATTTTTAAATTTTGCACATCTGTGATACCATATTTTTCCTTTCTAGCTCAAAATAAAATTTAGGGAGCAGAGTCATTTTCACCTTTCTTTGTTATGATAGATCAATATTATGCACATGCATGTGCTTGTGGTGTAGTTCTCAGGATATCTTGAATGTTAAATAACATTTGGTGGTTGGGTGATGGGAAACAACCTAAATCTCTTAATCTTTGTAGCTCTTTTTCAAAGACAAATTATGGGCAGCCTGCATGGCTCAGTGGTTTAGCGCCGCCTTCACTCCAGGGCCAGATCCTGGAGACCTGGGATCGAGTCCTGCGTCGGGCTCACTGCGTGGATCCTGCTTCTCCCTCTACCTGTGTCTCTGCCTCTCTCTCTCTCCCTTTCAGTGTGTCTGTCATGAATGAATAAATAAAATCTTTAAAAAATTAAAATTAAAAAAATAAAAAAAGACAAATTGTTAGTTAGAAACCTTTAAGTATATCAAATAATGATCCTTTAGTTGCTTAATACCTACCAGTTGTGAAATACCTTTAATAATATACAGTGACGTACCTGAATATAGGAGTAAACCTGTGTTAGATTTTCCTGTGACTTTCTCTTTCCCTAATTACTAAATTAAATGAAACTCTGTTACAAGCACTGTAATATCTGGCAGTTGTTACCAAGATGTGTGAGCAAATATCTAACTAGAATAGTCTCTGTATCATATAGTTCTTATATATTGCTTTCTTTTGCACATATGTTCAAATTCTTTTAATGACTGCCACAGGATGGGAATGTTAGAGGTGGAAGTTAACTAGTGTAAATGAGGAGCAAAGATACTATGCAGATCTGACTTTGCAATTGACGAGGATTTTTAAAAACAAACAAAACCTTCCCATGTTAACGCCTATCTGCCTCAGTTGCAAGTAATATCCTGAATAAAATACCAGTGTCAGCAGTGAAAAGCATGGATGGAGGGGGAAAAATGTAAAAGTTAGCAGGAAGTGAGGATTAAGGAAAGGGAGAAGGAGATATGAAGTTAGATGAAAAGAGACTGGAGTAAAATTATTAATTTGTAATAACAAATTTTATAAATTTCTGAAGGAAACAGGATATAACGATTACAAAGATATGCTTATTGCTAATTACTTTTGTGATATAAAATATATTCTAAAAGGTTCGTGTTAGATTCATTGACAGAAGAGGAAAAAATGCATTTCTTAGAAGATGAAGTACATGTGTTTTTTATAACCTGACTCCACCCAAAACCACTGTGCATTTTTGAGTTATTTACATGTTATCACAAGTGTCATATATTCTACTTGAGTAAAGCTGTGAATTTTATTTCCTTCTTGATTATATTTCCTGATGAGTTATAGTATTTTTGAAAAGTTTAGAGAGAAGAAAATACTAAATACTCCATCATTTAATTAGTTTTAAAATTGATATTTTTTTTTAGATTATAGATTAGAATGATTTGTAATACAACTACTTTGTTAATCCATTGTGCTTGGGAATCTTTTTAATGTATTAAACTTACTTATTTCTAATTAGTCATGTAACTGCTTTTGTTGCAGGAAAGTATGTTGAAATTTTCATGTGGCTTTATTTCCTTGACAGTTTCTTATATTTAAGAAAATATGATGCATCTTTTCTATTTAATTTTAAATTTTAATACAATTGCTAATTTTAGTATTCTTACATATCAATTTTTTAAGAAATTAGGTTAAAAGGAATTATGAAAATGAGAGAGTAACTCACATAAGGAATATACGTTATGCTTGGATTATTAGAAGTTTGATTAATGAAATAAGGCTAATACTTTTCAGTGAATAATTATATAGTCATATGTAACTAAATTATTTTTCTTGTATTTAGAGAAGTGTGATAAAAATGAATTTCTCTTAATTTTTATTTCCCAGCAAATTTTAAGAGCTTGCACTGAACAAGTGAAAAAGTATCCAGAGTTCTATACTCTCCATGAAGTCACTAGCTTAATGGGATTCTTCCCCTTCAGAATAGAGATGGGATTAAAGTTAGAAAAAACTCTTCTTGCATTGGTAAGGTTTACCAACGAAGATATAACTTTCTTTTGTCTGAAACATCACCTATATTTCACATAGATGATATTTATGTTTTAAGTTTTGAACAATGAGATATAACTTCTAAAATATGCAAATGTATCTTTTGTGGATTTCAATACTTGATTTTTTTTTAATGTCACTATCAACTTTGTTTCTTGATTTTCTTTTCTTCATTCTCATTTTTCTTAATGTTTCAGAATACAAGCAGGGGACCTTTTTTCTTTTAAATGATTTTACTCACAATCATAGGAAATAAGTATGTATAGAGAGGATATTTTAAAGTTTCTGTTATATTTGTACCTCATAAAATGAGAGGTTAGAATGTAGAGTGATAAGGAAAATTCCATGGCACCCTTGTTTTGGATGTTTTTGAAAAAAATATGTAGGTCGTCTAACAAAATCATAGAAGTCTTGGCTTTAAGAAGACTAAAGTAGAGTGGAGAATTTTAAGTTAAGAGTCTCATATGATGAAAAGATACTTTTCTTAGGGGAAAAAAATACATATGATACTTGCAATAAGACATTCCATTTTTTCTTACTTAGGGCAGTGTAAAATATGTGAAAACAGTATTTCCCTCAATGCCTGTGAAGTTACAGCTCTCAAAAGATGACATAGCTACCACTGAGACACCAGAAAAAACAGCTGCAGCTATGCATTATGTAAGTAGGAAAGTGCTTTTCCCAAGTAATCTTCTACATCATAAAGTACATATAATCTTACTGTTACAAGGTCCCCTTCTTGAATTTCTCCCTTCTTTTTGGCATTTCATCAAAGAAATTTCCAATAAATATAATGAAGTAACAAGTTATATGTTGTTTTTCAGGATATTAGTAAAGATCCAAATGCAGAGAAGCTTGTTTCAAGATATCACCCTCAGATAGCTCTAACTAGTCAATCATTATTTACATTATTAAATAATCATGGACCAAACTACAAGGAACAGTGGGAAATTCCTGTGTGTATTCAAGTAATACCTGTTGCAGGTTTGTGATTTGCCATATAAAGTAATGCTCTCAAAAGAGGAGTTGGAACAGTTCTATTTCAGCTGTCTAAACATAGGTGGTCATTTGTCAAATAAAATCTTAAGTTTTGATTTAAGGTGGATGTGTATTTTACATTTACATTTTGTAGAACTTTAAATGTATAGTGCTACTATAGAATTGATACTCATGCATGAGTTATTAGATCTATGGAACCTGTACTCATGTTGGGGGGTGAGAGAGAAATAGTTATGTTATAGGGTAGCCAAAAAATACATGAAAGAAATACATGAAAGAAATTCTCCGTCTTTCATTGAAATGAAAGGAATGCAATACCTTATTAGTCTCAAATGGGTGAGTTTCCAAGACTTGTCTGGTACTGGAACTCAGAATTAAAATAGGTCTATACTTGTAAGCACTGGATAGGTTTTCTTTGGACTGAGAAGTTAATATCTTCTAAAATAATATTATTTGTAATGATTTTAGTAGATATAGGACTGTGTCTAATGAAACAAAACTATAGAGTTATATGTAATCTATTCTCTGTGGTAAAATTTCATCACTTTTTGAAAGTCCTATAAGAACTGAATAATAATGACAATAAAAGTATAAGAAATAAAAAAGCAGAAGCTCTCTTTTAAAAATTTCTTAGAGAACATATTTTTCTTGCCAAAATCTCCCCCCTTTTATCTGTAACGCACATTAAAGATCACAAGTTCAAGGGTGGAAAATACATGAGACATGTGCTGCGCTTTCCTGTGCTATATTTCTTTGTTTGGTAATCTTTCTGTCCTATATCCTGTTTGTTTTAAAATATAACTTCTGGAAACTAATCACTCTCTTTATTTTTCTGTTTTAAGGTTCAAAACCGGTTAAAGTAATTTATATTAATTCACCACTTCCCCAGAAGAAAATGACAATGAGAGAGAGAAATCAAATCTTCCATGAAGTTCCATTAAAATTCATGATGTCCAAAAACACATCTGTTCCAGTCTCTGCAGTATTTATGGACAAACCAGAAGATTATATGTCTGAAATGGATGTATGTAATGCTTGCTTTTTTTTTTTTTTTTTAAGGGAATGCACTTTATCTTTTTGAAGCATAAAGTTTTATTGCAAGGCTTTAAATCTAGTAGTTAAAAATAAAGGCTTTAGATTTAAAGTTAAAATTGAACCCCCGGTCAAGCTAGACTTTAAGCAACGAAATTAACCTCTTTCAGGCTCAGTTTTCTCCTTTTGTAAAAGAAAAATGATAATACCTACTTCACAAGGATAAGTTAGTTATTATATGTAAAATGCTGAGTACAGTCTTTAGTATATATGAAAAAACTTAGTGGTGGTGGTAATCATGATAGTGGTTTTATTTAATTGGCCTCATTCATATTCAAGAGTTTTTAAGTATGAAAAGGAATAGATGAGTTTGATTGGTGCAGAAAAGTATTTGGCCAGATTGTTAATTCTTTTTAGTATACTCAGTAGCTGCATGACCTTAGGCAAGCTTTGTAATTTCTGTCTCTGGTTTGCTCATCTGTAAAATGGGTTTTAAGATAGTACCTAATTCAGGATTATTTGGGATTAAATGAGTTAATACAAGTAAAGCATTTAGGACAATGCTTGGCATTCCATAAATACTATTTCTATTATTTTGTGTATTTAAAAAATATTTTTCCATGATTCTTAAAGTTAAGACATTCTGTTTTGGGCAAAACTTTATCCGTTTGTTTTACAAATCCTTTGCATTGAGGATACAGCAGTGAATAAAAATAGTCTCTTTTTTCTCTCACAGCTTACATTAGTGATAGAGGATGCAGATAATTAACCCATAGCAAACAAGCAGGTAGTGGTAAGTGCTATGCAGAAAAATAGAGTAGGTTATTGGTAAATTGGTGGGAATTGGATTGTTTTAGATTGATGATCAAGAAGGCTTTTCCAACAGGAGATATGAACAGAGACTTGAATAAAGTGAAGGAGCAAACAAAATTAGAAAATAAAATAGAAACACATTTTTTTTTATTTTATTTATACTGAAGAGCTCATACTATTTAAAGAATATTGGCCTTTTGTCTTTCATATTCGTTTATGTTTTTCTCTACCATTTGCCTTTAATATATATATGGTATAATGTCATAAAGTACTTTCAATTGTTCCTTAAGTTTTTTTTTACTTTTTTTTTTTTTAATTTTTATTTATTTATGATAGTCACAGAGAGAGAGAGAGAGAGAGAGAGAGGCAGAGACATAGGCAGAGGGAGAAGCAGGCTCCATGTACCGGGAGCCCGATGTGGGATTTGATCCCGGGTCTCCAGGATCGCGCCCTGGGCCAAAGGCAGGCGCCAAACCACTGCGCCACCCAGGGATCCCCTTTTTTTACATTTTAAATCTATCTTATACTTGGTATGAGGTGAATGTCAGGAAATAACAAGCACTATGAAGAAACATGAAGTAGGTTGAAAGGGATAAAAAGCGACAGAGTAATTTCTTTCTGTAATGGCAAACCAAGTAATTTGGATCTTTACCATTACTTGATTACAACTAAAAAGTGGGACAAAATATAAAAATTTCTTTCTTAGAGTCATCAAAGAGCTAACAAGGTAGTGAGGAAATTATAGGGCTGAGATACTAGAGGAGACCAGAATCCAGAAAGGTAAGTCTTTCATTCAGAGTCATGTTTGCCCTGAATGATATTTGCCATTTCTGAAGGGGCAGCAAAAAATAAACGATGTTTTTGGCAGCATCACAGGACTAGAGGGACAGAAGTCAGAGTTTACTAAGTGCTTGAACCCTACAGGGCTGCACCCCAGGAGTAAGGGTGAACTAGAGATAAGTCCACTTTCTCAGAATTTGTAGTGTGAGTTTTCAGGACTTGAACTTGGATTGAGATGCTTTTGGCTTGCTAGTGTCTCTAGACACCCAGTAAGAGTGAATAAAAATAATTCTTAGAGGAATACAATGTCATTTTGAGTCTTAAATTATTTCTACAATTAACTTTTTAAATAAAACATCTAGAAAGCATAAGGATAACCAAACCCACGAGGAAACTAGATACTGTGAGCAAGAACCATCAGAAACAATGACCAAAGAAATAGACTCAACAAAAATAGATCCTGCAGTTATCTATCAGAAACTATTAACCATCTCTGTTTTATTATACAGCTTTCAAGGAAATTAAAGCCATACTGAAAATTTCAATGAGGAACTAGAAATTTTATTTTATTTATTTATTTATTTTTTGGAACTAGAAATTTTAAAAGCGATAGTAGATTTGAAAAGAACTAAAAAAAATTTTTAACTGAAAAATATAATAAGTTAAGGATTTTATAAATGGGGTTAATAGCACCTTAGATAAAGCTGAAAAGAGAATTGATAAACTGGAATGAGTCTGAAAAGACCATCCATAATGAAATACAGGCAAAATAGTTAGAACAAGGTAAGAGATATAGAGGATATAGTGATAATATCTAACATGTTATCCAGAAGGATAGTGTAAAAGAGATAATCAGACCAATAGGTGGAAACAAAAAACAAACTCTTAAAAGCCACCAGAAACCGGCACCTAGGTGGCACAGTCAGTTAAGTATCCAATTCATAATTTCAGCTCAGATAGTGATCTTAGTCATAAGATTAAGCCCAGCATCTGGCTCCTCGCTCAGCATGGAGTCAGCTTGAGACTCTGTCTCCCCCCACTCCCTACATGCTCTCTCTCCCTCTTTCTGTCTCTCAAATACATAAATAAATCTTAAAAAAGAAAAAAGCCACCAGAAAAACAAAATGCACATTACCATTATAGGACTGTAAGAATGAGAGTTAGACCGGCAAGGAATGTGTCAACAATAGCAGTGGAAGCCAGAAGACACTGGAACAATATACTGTACTAAAAATAACCCCTACACTAAAAGTCTCTAACCAGTGAAAATATTCTTAAATAAAAAATTAAATATATTTTTATATAAAAACTGGGTTTACTACCAGAAAACTGCCTCTGTTGTTTGTTCTTTAGGCACAAGGAAAATAATTCCAGACAGAAGGAGCATGATATACAGATGCAAGAAGGAATGAAGAAAAACAAGTGAAAATAATGTGGATAGGCTATAATTTGTAGATGAGTCCAGGGGCACTCAGGAAATTAAGAGAGTTCTAAAATAACCTGGGCCTTTAAAACTCTAGAAACTAGCCAAAGTCCCTTCCAAAACAAAGCCTTCACTCAGACTAGTAGTAGAATTCATATTGAGCAGAACAAGGACATTAAAGGTAAAGAAAAGAGAAGTTTTCGTATAACTGAGGAAGAGGGGAATAGAGAAAGCAGATTTCAGAATGTACTTAAGATTTTATACACTCAGACAAACTTATATGCATACAAACACACCTACCTACATACATATGTAAATACATACTTTTTGGTAACAGTGGAGCATAAGCTTAGAGCCATGAAGTTCAGAAAGCTATCGTGCCATACCCTTACACGGGATTGTCCTCCCATAGGAGCAGAACCCATCTAATTTAAAGATGAGAAATTGAAGGGTAATGATGATAGAAGCTCATACAAAAATATTAGAGGAAAAAAGATAATTGCTGTAACATTTCCATAGTCCAATGAAGAAAGATGTACCCATAAAACATGAAATGGGTTCATCCTTTGCCCTAGAAATCTCAATTCGAGATATATAGCTCAGAGGTACACTAGGGAGGGGCGCCTGACTGGCTCTAACAGTAGAGCATGTGACTCTTGATTTTGGGATTGTAAATTTGAACCCTGCTTTGGGTGTAGAGATTACTTAAAATCTTATAAAAAAACAAAAAAACAAAACAAAAAAGTATACTAGGAAAAGAGCAAAACGTATGTGCAGGGTATTCATTGCAGCACTATTTATAGTAGCCAAAGACTGGAAACAAACCACATGTCCCTTAATAGGGCATTGATTAAATAAACTGTACATCCTTAGTACCATAGAATGCAGCTATTAAAAGGAATGAGGAAGCCATAGACAGGTCGTTGTAGAGTGATACCTAAGATATACTGTTAAATGAAAAAGGCAAGGAAGAAAATATCTTGTGTAATATGCTACTTTTTATTTATGAAAGGTGAAGTACAAATATATATACTTATTTGCTTATCTATGCTTATATTAAAAAGAATAAAAACCCTACATAATAAAAAATAAACCTAAAATTAATAAAAAATTTGTTAATTAAATTAACATAAAATTGTTAATTTAATGTGGGGGAAGGATAAAACAAAGTCAAGAAAGCAGGGATGTCAACTAGATTTACTTTATTTTACAGTTTTGACTTTTAAATCATAAAAATTTTTTCCACGTCTATAAAAAATTTTTTTGAAATGGTATAAAAGCCAACCTAAGCTGAAAGGAAACAAATCAATCCATTGTATATTAAGCTAGTGGTTTAACCACTCAGTGAATTTTTTTAAATGATTAGAAACTTACTAATTTGACTATACATCCCTAAAGATGTATATCCTAAGTACAAAAAGAACTGCCAAAAAAAAATCTTAAACTGCATTTAGCAACTATATTGTCATTAATAATATTACTTTTGTATTTTGAGCACATTAGATAGTATAAAACAAACAAGTAATTATGTGTATATGAGGAACGAAGAATTTCGGAGATAGAAGAGATATAAATGCCAATCAAGAAGTTAAGTAAAAGCCCTATAATAATACTGGAATAGTATCAAAAAGATGCTAGAGACAGTTGAAGAATTTCCTGTTGACCAGAGATGTGTCAGTTTGACATGACAAAGAATGACCACAATGGATTAAAACATATGAAATATGTTAAAACCCCTGAACCCATAATGATACTTCAAAAACAAAAAAAGTACTGGTCACTTTTGGAGGGTGCTAGGACATAAAGTCATTCTAAAAACCAATAAAAAGAAAAAATACCAGACAATTATCTTGCCTGTCCAGTGCAAAGTATATTATAGGGTAGTGATAGAATATGACTGTCACCATTTTGCAGCTCCTAATGAAATAGTAAACCTAAGCAATAATCTTCAGTGCTGGCTACTAAAATCATTAGATCAATGAGGAATTTCATAATGGATAGATTAACTTGAGAACACTCAATGAACCAACAGAGTAATTATAATATCACAAGAAGAAAGACAACCAGAAAATTGTAGCCTCCTGGTTGAAGTAGGAAGTACACAGTACCACCATAGCCAGGTTAAAAAACAACAACAAACTACCTGAATCTAATCAAGCTACTACATTGTTTTAATAGGAAACTTAGGGAATAAAAGAATGTGTTAAATGACATCAGAGGGATGCGGAAGTTAAAATCCAGAATTGGAAATTTTTGCAAGATAACTTGTTTTTTTCCTGCAAATATCTGGTATGTGGGAGTTGCCAGAGTTTGGAGGAGAAACATTTGACAAATTAAAGAAAATTGAAAGAGATGTCAACCAAATACAGTGTGGGGATCTTGATTGGATCCTGATTCCAATAAACAATTGTAAAAAAAACATCAGACTGAGAAATTTTAACACTTATTACATATTTTATGACATTAAGGAATTATTAATTTTTATTGATATAGTTAATGACATGTAGAGAAGAATCCTTTTACCGCTGCATACTGAAACATTTACAGATAAATGATATTTAAAATTTTATCTAAGTTCTGTTAGACCGTTGTTTTTCAATTAATTTTTGGTTTTATAGTTATTAAATTTCTTAATTTTATTATTATGATTATGTTAGTATTTTCTTATTTCTTGAAAAGGCTGTGAATGATACTTCTGATTTTTAATGTCTAATATTCTATTTTTGTTGCTTTTTAACTATTCTGCAGTTACTTTAATTTCTTCTTTTATCCAACAATTTGGAGTATATTTTAATGTCCAAATGTTTGGGATTATGGTTGTTTGTTTACATTTTTTTCTTTAATGATTTCTAATTTTATTTCCTTCTAAATAGGGAATAAGATCTTAGCAGATTTTGCTTTGTACTATATTGATGTTTTCTTTATATGTTAATTTATAGTCCATCTTTGGAAATGCCCCTTGGATTCTTGGGAGGGAAAAGGTATATCTTTGCAGTCTGTATATATGTTTTCAGTCATTCGTATATATTGGTGTCATTTAATAGTATAGTGCTTTTATGTCCCTATTTTTACTTAGAGGTAGTATATTGTTGACCAAGTACAATTGTGTTTCTGTCAAATTTTCCTTTTGTTTTTCAATTTTGACTACATATTTTGACTAAATATTTTGAAGTTATTTGGCATGTCACAATTCATTCTCTAATCATGGATTTCATCTTTTTTCAATATAGGATCCCTTTTTGTATCAGATGTTTTCTATATTGAATTCTGCTTTGTCTAACACTTAATATTGCTCTCTCATCTCTCCATTTCTTGATGTTATGTCCCATTGTTTTGTTTTTAACCTTTCTGTATAAGAATGCCTCATGTAAACAGCATATGGTTTACTTTTATTTTTACTAAATCCGGTGATCTATTTTATAAGAGATACTGTTTATTGAGAAATTTCTTACTATGTGCCAGAGAGTATGCTAAGAAACTTTCTATATACAAGTTCTCATTTAATCTTTAGAACAAATCCAAGAAGATGACTCTATTGTCATTATTTAAAGATGAGGAAATTGAGGTTCAGAGAGGTTGAATAATTTACATAGGTTGTTCTTTCTCTCTATGTGATTGCTGGTAGAATATTCCTCCTTCAAATCCTAAATTGTATGGCTAGTGGATGTGTATAGCAGATGTAACCAGACTTTTATGGTATTTATCTAAAGTCCTTTGCTAGATTGAGGAAGAGTCTATTGCTGCTTGGGAAGAGGACAATTTATTCTTGAATAAATTAAAACTGTCTATAGTTCTTCCATTACTAAAACACTACCTGGAAAACCACAACCTCAATGGCTTCATGTCCCAGAATACAATAAAATCATTTCCGGTCCATATTACTAGGAGTTGTTTTCTCTGAGTAGGTGTAAAAAATCACTATTGATGTCAGGGATACATCAGAGGCTGGTGACCCTTCCCCAGCTGCATTAGAAAGCAGCTTCCTCACAGTGGCAAAGAGGCCTTCCTCCTGGTCAACTAAGTACAGGTGTCTCTACAAGAGATTATGGAGTCGGTATCAGTGAAAATATACTGCCTTCCTATTTGGCCCACATTTGTTCTTTATGGTTCTGGTTTTTGATGGAGATTTCTTTGTGGAAATTCCTTGCGGGATATGGAGGTTCACAAGTATTCCGTATTTCCTGTGCTGTTACAGTTTGGCAAATTTGTCTGTGTTTCATCAACATTTCAATGGGAAGGCTGGAGGGGAGGGGGTGTGGGGCTGGCACTACCAGATGACAGGCATTAAGGAGGGCATGTGATGTAATAAACACTGGGTGTTTATACAACTGATGAATCACTGAGCTCTACCTCTGAAACCAATAATATACTCTGTTAATTAATTGAATTTAAATTTTTAAAATTTTGAAAAGAAATCAGTGATCCATTAAACTCTTGAATTCTAAAAAAAAAAAAATTCAGTGGGAAGATAAGATTGAATAAATTAGTTGCTAGTAGTTTATCTTAAGCAAGAAACTTTCAAAGCCATTAGACATTTCTTTCTGCTTTCAAAGAGCATGAACTATCTATGTGAAGGGTAGTGACATTAAGAGATAGGTGAGGGGTGTCCTGGAATACCTGCTAATAGTTTACCAATATATTTTCTTAAGATGTCTTATGAAGTTAATGAGTGCCGAAAGATTGAGTCCCTTGAAAATTTGGACCTGGATTTTGATGGTGATGTCACAGAACTTGAAACTTTTGGAGTAAACACCACCAAACCATCAAAGTCACCAAGTCCAGCAAGTATTTCCACAGTACCCAAAACGACAGATACTCCCACAGCTCCCAGCACAGCAACCACATCTGTGGTACCAGCTGCACCAGACATTTCTGCTCATTCTAGAAGTTTATCTCAGATTCTGATGGAACAGTTGCAAAAGGAGAAACAGCTGGTGACTGGTATGGACGGTGGCCCTGAAGAGTGCAGAAATAAAGATGATCAGGGATTTGTACCATGTGGTGAAAAGCCATCAAATTCTGACAACTTTTTGGTGCAGGATAATAACTTGAAAATGTCTGATTCTTTACAGTTAGAAAGTTCTACAGAAATTGAAACTTCTCATAAAAATGATTTGACTACTGATAAGGTATATGCCCCTGAAAAACTGAATGTTCTAGAGAACACAGACAATTCAAAGGAAAAGACTATTACCTCAGAACCAGTAAGAAGTGAAGATGTAATTCTTTGCAATAGTGATACAGATGAAGACTGTTTAATCATTGATACAGAATGTCAAAATAATAGTAATGGAAAGACAACTGATAAGAATTCTAATTTAAGTTCTAAACCAGCTAGCCCCAATTCTTCCTCAGCACAGGCCTCTGTAGGAAACCAGACTAATGCTACTTGTAGTCTTGAAGAGTCATGTGTTTTAAAAAAACCTATTAAACGAGTATATAAAAAATTTGATCCAGTTGGAGAAATTTTAAAAATGCAGGATGAACTCCTGAAACCAATTTCCAGAAAAATACCTGAAGTGCCCTTAATGAATTTGGAAAATTCTAAACAACCTCCTGCTTCTGAGCAATCTGCTCCTTCAGATGCCTCTAGTTGGCCAAAATCTGTATGGCCTTCTGCATTTCAGAAGCCAAAAGGACGTAAGTAAATATTTACAAAGACCTTATATATTAACTGTTTGCCTCTTCCTTATCCTTAGTTTTTTCTCCCTCAGTCCCTCACTTTCTCTTTGTTAGACCTGCCTTATAATATTACATGGTCATTGATACTTCATTTTTCAATCTAGTGTGTCAGCTTCCAAAATCTTCTCTTTAAATATGTACACAAAGTTGTATGGATTTTTGTAATTTTTAAACTTGTGTTTATCCAACATGTACAGTGGCTACTGTAACTGCAGGTAATGTTGCTCACTGAACTGATGAAGGGGAGATGATCAAAAATAACCATAAACATTTATGAATCCAAAATTTACTAATTCATGATGTTGGACTATAGTTTTATACCTTTCACTTTCTGAGATAATATAATGCTGTAGCTCAGCTCTGCCTGGTTTAGACAAAACATCACTTTTTTAAAATTTCTTTTCTTCTTCATATGTTGTCTCACTAATTTAAACTTGGCTAGGGTTAATGAAAGTGGTAGTTAAAGCTTTGTCCTAAGCTCTTGACTACATTTCCAGTAAAAGTAAACAGAAATGGCAATAGTTTAAGTGTTCAACTGAGGAAATGGAAAGTTAAAAATAGTTAATAAAAACTCAAAAATAGATAATTGAATTGTTTTATCTTGAATTATGTGTAAAGAGCTAATGTATTTTAAAATAAAAATGAGAAATATAATTATTTTTAAAGGATTGCCATATGAACTTCAGGACTATGTTGAAGATACATCAGAATATGTAGCTCCCCAGGAAGGAAATTTTGTTTACAAGTTATTTAGCCTGCAAGACCTGTTGTTACTTGTGCGATGCAGTGTCCAGAGGATAGAGACCAGACCACGTTCTAAAAAACGGAAGAAAATCAGAAGAGTAAGTTGTTACTTGGGGAGTTAGGATGTGGTAATAAAGTGGATAATCAAATATTTCACATGCCATTATTACGAAGTTTAATTTTAAACTGTTGATCACTATTGGAATTATTCCAGAATGAGCTGGGGTGTTTTGTTGGTTTTGTGTGTGTGGTTTTTTTTGTTTTTTGTTTTTTGTTTTAGTAAAATACTGAAAACACTTTTAATAAGGGAAAGTGGAAAGTGTTAAATATAAAATTCTTGGATGCCAGTAACATTCTAACATAGAATTTATAAACTTAATGAAAAATTGCACCATCACAGATTTGACCTAGCCAGGTACATATATTCCTGCTTTCTGTTAATTTGGAATTCCTTGTGATATTTTAGCCCCTTTTTCTCTTACTTTGGGGATCTTCTTTACTCATTTTAGAAGTCCCACATTTTGAAAGGGGGACTTACAGACATCTTTGAAGTCTTTGCAGAATTGTTAGAAGACCAGGCATATTCTTTTTTTCCCCTGTTGGTCTTTTGGGGGGGAGGGGGTTGATATAAAAAAAATTTTTTTTCAGTTAAAAAGTTCTTGCTACAGTTTGAGTAATTGGTTCTTTAAACGGTTTTCCATACTTGATGTTTGAAGTTCACATTCAGATTAGTTTGATTTTTGTGTGTGTGGGACCACTGAATTTGCTAAATAAAGAAGACCCTCTATATTATAGCTGATTATAATGATGTCTTTCATTTTTACTTAAGAGAATTTTTTCTGTTGTGTATATTTGTCATTGTGTGTGTGTATATTTATGTTTTTTATTTAAAAAGTTACTTGTTTTAATTTTGCTGTCTCATCTTCTCTCTAACCTACCACTGATAAGTATCCTCAGTGACCACTTTAGAAGTCATTATGTTTGGGGCTAGGAGTCAAGTGATCAAAAATAGTGATGTTCTAGCCTTGACCCTTGTGGATCAAGTCACTGATTACTGCTTTGTCACATTAAGGAATAATTTGGAAAATAAAGGAAGGAAAGGAGGGAGAGCAGATGGTCCAACCTTTCTAAACTGCTAATAGCAGAATCTGTCACGAAAAAACTCTAAAGCTAAACCATCAGGATCTAGGATCTTTGTCCCCTAGAATCCAATAGACTTGGAGGATCTTTTGCTTGATGATACTGTTACCTTTGTCAAATAGAAGGGAGATTGTGAATACATTTTAAAATTCTTAAGTCTCATAATTTGGTTTTTTACCAGTGGTTCAGACTTTAAATTTTAAAAACCAAATAGTTTTGAATTAAATGTATGAGGTAGTATTTTTTAGAAGAGAAAGTCAAGGAATGACAAAATACTAAAGATTTTGTATTAGTCTGCTCCTGAATACATGCTAATATTTTCTGAATTAAGAGATTTTACTTTATTTACTGATTTTCCTATCTTATTTATATTTAATTATGATCAGTTTAATGGCTGTAGCATGAACATCTTGAATATATGTAGTATCAGTGCTGTGTATTATATTTTCAGTGTTTTATTTCTTTAATTTTTACTTGATACCTCTCTTATTTATTTGGAAGCTTACCTGATTTCTTTTACTTTTTACCCTTTGAACCCATACCACTTTGTATTGATGTGCCAGCTCACAGCAGTTAGGAACTATTGATGGGCCAGTATTTCTTAAGAACAGCTTAGGGATATATGGGATACTGAGTTAATTCTTGAAACAGACAGCCTGTTAAGGACATTGTCATTCTGTTGATTAAAGGCAATTTGTGTTGGGACAAAACCTTATAGATGTGAATTCACTCTTCATCAAAATATATCAAACCAGTTGAACCCCAAAGAATATCTAAATAGAAGCCTTATGTTTTTGATGATGTCAAACCCAGAGTAAAATTTTAAATTTTTCAGTGAATGTTTATCATACTGTACCTTTTTATTACATGTAATCATTTAGTACACATGATTTAAATCCCTTGTAGAATGAATTTCCCTTGGAATCAGGTCCTATTTACCTGTTTCTCCCAAATGTTTTATATCCTAGAAACACAATAAACAGGTATTAAGTAAATGAGAAGAATTGAGGGGTGAAGAAGAGGAGGATGGAAGGGAACTTTAGGATAATTTAAGCACTAGTTTGAGAAGTTTTGAAGTAGCACTATTTAAACTCTAGGTAAGAAAGCATTCTTATTAACTACTTAAAAACTGACTTGTTTAGATAAAGCTTTAAAACACTTAGAAGTCTCTTCAACCCCTGATACTAGCTATGAAATATCTATTTAGGAATGTATGGAAAAATTTAAAAGGTCTATGTGAAAAATTGGAAGACAGAACCAAGAAAAGCTTTCAGCTGGGGAAAATAAGAGTTACTATTCAAAGAAGAAAGGAATAGTAAATTTAATTTTTATAGTTTGAAACTTTGATTGGAATTAAAATTTCACTCTAATTTTAGAATACTACCATAAAATATTCAGACTTTTCTTTTCCCTTGGCTTCCTGGAGGTGGCAGTAGAATACATACAGAAATTAAAACCAGATTCAGGACTTAGTTTTATAGATATAAGGCAGTATTATCATGGAAAAATCAACTCATGATCCAAAAAGGGTATATCTTCTATATCAATTATTCAACTCTGCTAGAAACTGGCTCTGTCTCTGAGCAAATTTCTTAACCCTCTTGACCTCCATTTCTTTAGCTTATGGTAGTTAAATGCAGATTACCAATTGCTGAAGAATTATTATATAATAAAAAGCTTTTACCAGTAAAATTATCTTAATCACAATTTAATTTTTTTAATTGAGACGACACCATAGAGTCCTTATACTTGAGGTTTGGCCCCTGGAACAACAGCTTACTTATCAAATACACAAAACCTACTATATAGAATTGTTAAATTAGGGCAGCCCCGGTGGCGCAGCGGTTTAGCGCCGCCTACAGCCAGGGGCATGATCCTGGAGACCCAGGATGGAGTCCCACACCCGACTCCCAGCGTGGAACCTGCTTCTCCCTCTGCCTGTGTCTCTGCCTCTCCCTCTCTCTCTCTCTCTTTCTTTCTCTCTATCTCTTTCTCTTTCTGTGTGTGTCTCAATAAAATCTTTTAAAAAAAAAGAATTGTCAAATTATTATAATGTACACTCAAAACTAATATTAAACTGTGTGTTAATTATACTTCAATTTTTAAGAAAGCAAAACATTGTTCTTCATCTCAGACTCTACATTTTAACAAAGTTATTCACCAGGTTATTCGTATACACATTAAAATAAAAGAAACACTACTTTAAGGTTTTACAACATTCACAGGTAATCATTTGAACCAACCCTACTGTTAACAAAAATTTTACTGGATTTGAATTATTCTTAACCACCATCATTGTTCCAAGCTCACTAAATTTGCCACTTTGTGAAAATCAGGAATTCTGAAACATTTGTGAAATATTTTCAAGTATATGAATAGTGGCAGCTTAGTATAATTTCAAAAGTACTAACTAGTTAGTATTCACTTTGAATATATTTGTTAAATCTTCTATTTCCCCTTCAGCTGGAAATGAAGAGACTACTATTAAGAGTAGAATATTCTTTGACAGAAATGAACTAACGTGAGCACAGTGAACATAACATGACATTATTTCACAAGCATGTATTTCCTTGCATATTCTACTTTATACTAGTAATGGCCACAGTTACTTTACTTAATCTATTTAGTGTCCTGACCATTAAACTCTAAGTGGATAATTTACCAGGTACTTAGTGTTTGAAACAAGCTTTTGTATTAATCAAGATAAAGACACTCACAGGTGTTAATGTAGGTTTTAATGCTTATACACTTCATTCTTAGAATGAAAACAAGCTGCCCAGTGTATTTGACCCTGAGATCATTTGTCTCATGCATTAAAGGGGCCAAAAATTCTTACCTTTTTTATCCTCTGAGAATTACTAGTATAACAATCTTTCTGGTATCCAGATTTGAACCTCTGAGAATTACTAGTATAACAGTCTTTCTGGTATCCAGATTTGAACCTTTGGGCAATTATGTATCATAGGCTCTGTTCCAAGGTTGCTACTGTCAGTTACATTCCCTGATAAAATGTGTAGGTAGGGAGGTACAGGGATCTTAGGTGGAGATGAGGGAGAGCTGTTGGTTCAGGATCTCTTATTTATCTATCCACCTCTGTGTGTTGCCCACATCTAACAAGGGTTCTTTTCATCTTTCTGTCTGAATTCTGCTGTATTTGGAAGTATGAAATAAGATTACCTGAAAGCATTTTGAAAGTGGCAAAACTATATAGGCAAATGTATTTGCTATTAAGCATAAATTAATGGAGCTTTGAAAAAGTATAACCTTGCATTTCAGCAATTTCCAGTTTATGTACTACCAAAAGTGGAATATCAAGCTTGTTATGGTGTTGAAGCTCTAACTGAAAGTGAACTTTGCCGCCTGTGGACTGAAAGTTTATTGCATTCCAACTGCTCATTTTATGTTGGTAAGTTATACACCAGGCTTTGTTCTCCTTTTTAATGCCATTGTAAATATATACTTTTAATCAATTATAAAGACTTCCATTCTGTACTTTCTGCAGCTCTCTTATTGTGTTAACATTCCTTTCTACTACAACACCATTCCTACTGCAGTGGGGTGGGGTGAGACTAGTAAGATCAGATGTTCCATTTCCATCTTATTCAATGTTTAGTTGTGTTTGAATGTCAACATAATTGTTTTATTTTTGAAATATTTTATTTTACAGTGTAATAAGCTAAAACTATAGAAGTGTTTTCTAACAAGCTTCTTTTAAACTATTGATTGAGCCACTCCAGGCACCCCAAGAAAGAATTTCTTAGCTAAAAATTAAAAGTGGCCTAAAACAAAAGGAGCAATAACTTTTCTATATTTATACATAATTTTTAAGTGTCTACATGGTACTCTTTCTGTTCTAAGATAATAGAA
The DNA here is from genome assembly GCF_048418805.1 of Vulpes vulpes. Lineage (NCBI taxonomy): Eukaryota > Metazoa > Chordata > Mammalia > Carnivora > Canidae > Vulpes > Vulpes vulpes. The sequence goes on along the minus strand of NC_132794.1, from coordinate 65,082,652 downwards.
TAGTTGTAAAGTACACCATTGATTTGATATTTTTTTCTCTTCCATTTTTAACTTTTTTTTTTTTTTAAGGTATATTTATTTTAGAGAGAATGGGAGGGGTTAGAGAAGAGTAGAAGGAGAAGGAGAGAGAGAGTCTTAAGCAGATTCTGCACTGAGCCCAACATGGCTAGATCTCACCACCCTGAGATCACAACCTGAGCCGAAACCAAGAGTCAGATGTCCATCTGTGCCAGTCACTCACCCTTTCCATTTTTAACTTTAAGTACATTTTTAGAAATGAAAAGAATATAAATATACAGCTCAGGGAATTATAACAAAGCCAGCACCTCTGTAACTACTATCCAGATCAAGAAGCTGAAAATTTACCAGTGCCCCAGAAGACCCACAAGTGACCTTGCCAGTCATTGCCTTTTTCCTCTTTTCCAATGGCAATCATTATTCTGATAGTTTTGTTTTGCCACTTGATACAAATGGAATCATAAAATAGTAATCTTTTGTTTATGCTTCCTTTCAATTAACATAGTTTTTGAAATTTATCCATGCTTTGTGTAGCAGTTGTTTACTTCTATTGTTTTGATATTCCTTTGTAAGAATATACTACAATTTATCCATTTAACTTCTATTTTTTAAAAAAGTATTTTATTTGAGAGAACACACACACACACACACACACACACACACACACACACACACACAAGCAGGGGGGAGGGGCAGAGGGAGAGGAAAATGCAGTCTCCCTGCTCAGCAGGGAGCCTGACATGGGGCTTGATCCCAGGACAGACACTTAACTGACTGAGACATCTGGGTACCCCTCTACCCCTTAACTTTTTGATACACGGTTTATGTGGTATTTAACTTTACATGGAATATCAAGATTTTGTTTTCCATTTTTAACACTATTTATTGAAAAGACCACCCTTTCTCTGCTACTCTTCAATGCTACTTGTATTATAAATCATATCTGTGAATCTAATTCTAGACTATGTATCCTTCAGGCAGTACCTGTTTTAATTACTCTAACTAGAGTAATTACTTAATTTTTCTAGGTACTCTAGCTGGACAATTAACATTGTAAATTACTTTATAAAATGTTCTACTCTGTAAAGTGAATCTTGTCAACTTATTTTTCTTCCAGATTCTTGGCTATTCTTGGCCATTTGTATGTACATTTTGGAATCAGCTTGTCAGTTTCTATCAACAACAAAATTGGGATTTTTGTTAGCAAGTACATTGACTCTGTAGAGTAAATCGATAGCTTCACAATAACATATCTTCCAATTTGTGGACTTTATAAAATCCTTTATTTATATCTTTAATTTCTATTAGTATTTTAGGATTTTCTATGTAGAGATCTTGTATAACTTTTGTTAAGTGTATTTTGGTATTTGATATTTTAAGTTATAAATGATATTTCTGACATTTTATTTTCTTGTGGTTTATTACTAAAATATAAAATTTATTTACATATTCATTTTTTTAAATATTTTTATTTATTTATTCATGAGAGACACAGAGAGAGAGGGAGAAGCAGGCGCCATGTTGGGAGCCTGACGTGGGACTCGATCCTGGGTCTCCAGGATCATGCCCTGGGCCGAAGGCAGGTGCTAAACCACTGAGCCACCCGGGCTGCCCACATATTCATTTTCTATATTGATCTTCTACCTAGCAACTTTGCTAAACTCATTTTAATAATTCAGGTTTTTTAATTAACCAGTCGTGTCTTCTGCAAATAATGGCCATTTTATTTCTTCTTTCCAATCTTTATACCTTTTTATTTTTCTTGCCTTCATTGGCTCACACTTGAATACAAGGTAAATACAGGGGCTTTTTCCTCATTTCTCATCTTAAAAGGGAATGTTTTGTTGTTTTTTAAAGATTTTATTTATTTATTCATGAGAGATGCAGAGGGAGAAGCAGGCTCCCTCTGGGGAGCCTGATGTGGGACTCCATCCCAGGTCCCTGGGATCACAACCTGAGCCACCCAGGTGCCCCAAAAGGGAATGTTTTTAACAATTCACCACGTGTTTTGATATTTTGTATAGGTTTTTGTAGATACCTTTAATTAGAATAAAGAAGTTCTGGGGATCCCTGGGTGGCTCAGCAGTTTAACGCTTGCCTTTGGCCCAGGGTGTGCTCCTGGAGTCCCGAGATCGAGTCCTGCATGGGGCTCCCGGCATGGAGCTTGCTTCTCCCTCTGCCTGTGTCTCTGCCTCTCTCTCTCTCTCTGTCTCTCTCTCTATCATAACTAAATAAATGAATAAATAAATCTTTTTTAAAAAAGTTCCTTTCTGTACCTAGTTTAAGAATTTTTTAAAGATTTATTTATTTATTTATTCATGATAGATATATATATATAGAGAGAGAGAAAGAGAGAGGCAGAGACACAGGAGAAGGAAGAGAAGCAGGCTCCATGCCGGGAGCCCAACGCAGGACTCGATCCCGGACTCCAGGATCACGCCCTGGGCCAAAGGCAGGTGCCAAACCACTGAGCCACCCAGGGATCCCCGTAGTTTAAGAATTTTAATCATGAATTGGTTAAAAAAAAAAAAACTTATCAGATATTTTCTTTGCTTTTATGGATATGATGGTATGACTTTTATTCTACTAATGTGATGACTCCTGTTGATTCATTTAAAAATATTAATCCAACGTTGTGTTTCTGCAATAAACCCAGCTTAATCATAATATATTACTCTTTTTACATATTGGTAGATTTAGTTTAATATTAATTTTTTATATTTTTTAAAAGTGCTGTATATATTTATTTACCCATAATACTTGAGCTCAAAGACTTCATTGAGCTCAGTGTATAGTAGCAAAGAAGTATGAAGTAGGTACCTTATAGAATCTTTTTACTTTGCAGTGTTTAATATTTTGGGTGATTTCTTTTTTTTAATAATAAATTTATTTTTTATTGGTGTTCAGTTTGCCAACATACAGAATAACACCCAGTGCTCATCCCGTCAAGTGCCCCTCTCAGTGCCCGTCACCCATTCACCCCCACCCCCCACCCTCCTCCCCTTCCACCACCCCTAGTTCATTTCCCAGAGTTAGAAGTCTTTTAATATTAATTCTGCCATCTGTGTTTATGAGTGAGATTGGCCTATAACATCTTGCCGAGGTATTCGTATTAAGGTTATGTTTATACTGTAAAATGAGTTGGTATTATATTCCTTCTTCTCTTATCTGGTAGAATTTCTATAAAATTGGTATTATTTCTCCTACAAATAAATGTTTGGTACAAGTTACCTAGGAAGCAATGGGCCTAAAGTTTTCCTTTTTGAGAAGCTTCTAATTATCAATTCTGTTTTTAAATTAATTTTAGAGCCATTCACATGTTTAATTTCTTGCATCAGTTTTGTAACTTGTATATGTTTTTAAGAAATTTGTTCAGTTTTTTTAAATTTTCAAAATTATTGGTGTAAAAGTCTTTATCATATCCTCTTAGGATCTTTTAATGTCTGTAGTACCTGTAGTAAATTACTACACATCACTAATAAATTTGAGTTTATATCTACCCATTTTAATATGTTTTCTATTTAACTCATAGTTTTAAGGGCTTTTTTTGTCCTAGTGCGATAATGTGAATTGCATATTTTTTATTCCATTTTTCCCCTTTATTAACAGCATAGTTCTATATTAATGTAATTAATGTATTCTTTTACTATTCTTTTAAGGGTTACTCTAGAGGTGTCCTAACATAGTAGCTCCTAGCCATAGGTGACTATTTTAAATTTATTAAAATTAAATAAAACTTAAAATTCAGTTTCTCAGTCATACTGACCATATTTCAGATACTAGAAAGCTACACCTGGTTACCATATTGGACAGTGCAGTTTATATCCATCATCACAAAAAAGTTCAGTTGGACAGTGCTACTCTAATAATTATAACATGTATCCCTAACTTATCCTCATTAAATAGTGTTTTATTTTTCTGTACATTATTTGTGTACATTTGATATTTATTTACATTTATTATATATTTACCCTTTTAATGCTTTTCGTCTCATATCTCTAAGATTCTAATATCATTTTTCTGTACCTGAAGAGAAATAATTCATATCTTCTAGTATTATCTTTATTATAGATATCTTAGTGACAAAGACTCCTTTTTATTTATCGAAAAGTTTTTTTTTTTTATTTTCACCTTTATTCTGGAAGGATAGATATTTCATCATTTTCTGGCTTTCATTTCTGTTGAAAGATAAGTCAGCTGTCCATCCTTTCCCTACCCCCCCGCCCCCCGGTAGATTTAAATTTTTCTTTCTCCCTGCTTTTCAACAATTTTCCTATGATATACTTAGGTTTTCCTTGTAAATATTCCTTTTGGGGTTTATATTGTTCCTTGAATATGTGACTTGATAGCTTTTAGCAATTTTGGAGAATTCTCAGTTATTATGTCACTAAACACCACTTCTTCCCCATTCTTCTCTCTTTCTCCTCTAGGATTTTATTCACATTATGTTATATCTGACTATAACCCTAACGTCCTTTGCATTCTTTTCCTTATTTACCTTTCCTTTTGGCTCTTCATGCATCATTTTTGATATTTTTTCTAATTCATTAATTCCCTCTTCACCTGTCTCTAACACTATTTAACCCATGACTTGAGTCCTTAATTTCAATTACTGTATTCTTCAGTTCTACATTTTCCTTTTGGTTCTTTTTTATGGATTATAATTTTCTACAGAAAGTCTCTATCTTTCCTTAAGCCTATTAGGCAAAACTCTTTTAAAGTCTGTGTTCAGTACTTTTATCTAGATTTCCTATGTGTCTTTTCTGTTATCTTTTGTTTATTTCTTTCTTAGGGCTGGTGTAACAAAGTACCACAAACTAAATGGCTTAAAACAGAAATTTCTTGTTTCGTAGTTCTAGAGGCGAAAAATACAAAACCAAGGTGTTATTGGGCCATGTTCCCTCTGAAACCTGTAGGAGGGAATCCTTCATTGCCTTTTCTATCTTCTGGTATCTGCCAGTAATTTTTGCCATCTTTGGCTTTTAGATGCATCACCCTCTTCTCTGGTTCCCTCATCATATGGCATCTTTTTCTTGTGTGTCTCTCTCCTCTTCTTAGGACACTAGTCATAATGGATTAAGGGTCCACCCTGCTGCAGTATGACTTCATGTTAATCTTTGTTATATCTGCTATGATCGTATTTCCAAGGGAGGTCATGTTCTGAGGTACTGTGGGTCCTTTGCAAAGCACACAATTCTCATCTCATAACATGTTTCATTTTTTTTAATTGTTATTTTATGTTTCATCGTATGCCAGGTTCTTCTTTATCAAAGGCCAGCTCTTATATATGAAAAATTGTGGAGATAATGAGAAAGTTAAAATGTTATCTTTCCCTAGACAGGATTACTTTTGATTCACCTTAATTCCATTGCAGGAATTTAGATAATTTGAAGCTTGACTTTGGACCCTAGAAAGACCAGTCTGTTTCCCACTTATTGCTAGGGTATTGCTATTCAGGATCTGTGCATATGTAACCGGACTGACACTGCCAATCATTGAAAAGACCTGTTTGCAAGGCTGACCCTTAGCTGGTATCTAGGAACATGCCTAGTAAACTGTTCCTGTACTGATAATAAGACTTTCTTTAGCTGATAAGGATGGCTCATAGTACCTGTACTGTACAAACAACGTGTGTTTATTCAGCTTATTCTGAACATCTGCTTTCCTTTGAGAGTCTAATTTTGGTATGTGCTAGGCAGAGGGCACCTACATGATGAGCCCCCCAACTAAAAACCTTGAGTGCTGAATTGCTAATGAACTTTCAAAAAAACGGTTTCTGGAAGAATTAAGTGCACCCTATGTGACTTCAGTGGGAAGGGACTTTTTTTTTTTAATTGTGATAAACTATACATATTTTAGAATAACATTGAATTTACCATTTCAGCCATTTTAGTGTACAGTTCAGCAAAGATTTTTAGTACAATTCAGTGATATTAAGTAGATTCACAGAGTTGTGCAGCCGTCACCACTATCCACTTCCAGAACTTTTTCATCATCCCAGACAGAAACTCAAAAGAGACTCCGAGATTTCACCTGGTTTCCTCTGGATTTCACTCCGCACACCTTTTCCTTTTGCTGCTTCTTCTTTCTTCTTCCTCTCCTCCTCATTCTCCTCTTTCTCCTCCTCCTCCTCCTCTTTCTCCTCTTCCTCCTCTTCCTCCTCCTCTTCCTTTTCCTCCTTTTCTTCCTCCTCTTCTTCCTCCTCCTTCTCCTTCTTTTATATCCTTTTGCTATAAGTCTTAACCATGAGTACAACTGTATGTTGAATCCTATGATCTTTTAGAGATTCACCAAACCCAGGGGACTGCTTCATATACAAGGTCCCAACTCAGAGCTTAGATGTTCAGTTCGTTGATAGATCCTGAAATCCAGTTTTTGTTCCTCTGATCCTTAGAGACTCTTGAAAGCCCTGGTCCATTTCTTAGCCTTTTGTTGCTTTTTCCAGAGAAAAGCAACCCCAGCGGCCAGGTTGACATCTCTGGGTCTCTTTCTTCTTCTATTTGTTGATTTCTTTACCCTTCACCCACACAAATGTATATCCAATCCCTTTCCTGGTTGCCACTAACAAATTATATACTTTAATTGCTTATGATATCTATTGCCTGTCTCTGTGTTTCTTGTTTACTGTTAGTATCTTAAGCTCCTAGAACAGTATCTGACACATGGAGATACTCAATTATGTTTAGAATGAGTGAAGTTGCCTTTGATAATTGGTTAAAGGAACAGTAAAAGTCAAGGAGAGTGGAAGTGATAGAAGACAAACCACTGAATTCAATTACTTTATTCTTTTTACTGTCTTTAGCTGTGCATAAGAAGCCACTTGGATATAGGAAGAGAATGTTATAACTAACTTATTTTTTTTCTCCAAATAACAAACATTATTCATATTAAGTATGTGGATTGGTAAGTGGTACTGTCTCTTTATGTTGTCATACAATCCTCTCACATAAAATATTGAAAAAGTCTTCACCATCTTCATATAGCACACCCCTAGGGAGACAGTTCCATATGAATGGCCACCCCCAGAGCTATGCCATACAGCATCCTTGGGTATATTATGTATGATTTTGTTGCCAAAAATAAAAGATGTCACTTATTATAAACAAAAACCTTGTACATCTGTATACTTCAAAAACTTGGAATCAGATTAAGGGGGGAAAAAACCCTTTTAAAATCCTCCAGAGAACCTTAAGAATAGGAATGTAGCCCCTATCTTAACATTTATAAGAAAAACTGGTTAACATCAGGGAAGATGGACTTTTTACTAATAGAAATTAGAGAAAAAGCTTTGTGTTATTGGTGTATGATGTTAAAAACAATCGGTGTCACTCTAGTAAGCCCAGCAATAAGGCATTTGTTTTATGTGGATCTTTGTATCATTGTATCGTTTTTAGCTATGGCAGCCATTAAAACCTATAGCAAAATGAATTGGACTTTAAATCCATCCTAGTTGTATCACGCAGTTTTATTCTTTTTTTAAAGATTTTATTTATTTATTTATGAAAGAGAGAGGTACAGGCAAAGGAAGAAGCAGGCTCCCTGCAGGTAGCCCAGTGCGGGACTGGATCCCAGGACCCTAGGATCACGACCTGAGCCCAAGGCAGACGCTCAACCTCTGAATCACCCAGGTGTCCTATCACACAGTTTTAAACCAAGATTTCTCAAAACAAGAAAGCCTAGCCAACTATACTTTGTATATTATTTTCATTTTTCAAAAAATTTTTGGTCTAAGTGTTACTGATGAACAGTTTTTAATGTGTGTAGACCACCACAGCTATATGCAAAAAAGAAAAGTTCAGAATAATTAAATAACTTACACATAGATACAGAGTTTATCAGTTGGCAGGACCAGAATTGAATGACATTTTTTAAGTGTTATTAACTTTGCCATAAAACTGAAAAGGCTAGGGAAGAATTGAGGGAGGGGCGAGGAGGTATCAGCTGTAACAAAAATGAAGCATTCTGTGTGACAGTACTAATCAATGTAAATTAAAACAAATGACTTTGCTGTTTAGAAACTAAATTCTTAAAGTCTTGACCAGAAACTTTCCAAGTGCTTATATTTTCTTTCCCATGCACTCATACACCATGATCCTTCCTCAACTGTGGCCTGAGTTTTCCTCCCAACCATTGCTAGCCACTCCTCCATTTAACTTAAGTATTTGTCATTTTTTTCCCTGTCCAGCCCTATGAGCTCAAGATTTCAAGGAAATTTGGTTAATTTCTCCTCAAAAAATCATATTTAGGGGTAGTACATTAGATCCTTTGGAGTAAACAGTGAGAGTGGAGTTTATCTGCATGATTGAGTGATTCAAACATGTCTTACCTGACAAAGTGATGTAAGATCTCAATTACTTTAACTGAAGAGCAGCACATTGGTTTGTAGGACATGGTTCAGTAATTCTCAAATTTGGTGGTTCATCAGAATCAGTTGTAGGGCTTGTTAAAGTAGATTGCTGGCCCTGACCCTATAGTGTCTGATTCATTGGTCTGGATCGAGACCCAAGACTTAGCCTTTCTAGCATGTTCTCAGGTACTGCTGATGCTGCTAGTTTGAGGACAACTAATTATTGTAGCTCATAGTCTCTTTTTCATGTAGAATAAATGTACTTTTTTTAAAAAACGTTGCTTTGCTTTACTGTGAACATGTTCTCTTCCCCTTGATTGTGGCATTTTTTTATCTTCATGTCCCATAAAAACATTAAGAGATACTCCTTAAAGAAAACTCCCGAAGTAATCTTTCACAATAAAACAACCTTCTAATCCTTTAATTATATCAATTCTACATAGTTGACATAAGGTAGGCCTTGCTTTTGCACAGTTCTGAAATACACCAATTTCAGTTACTACAGTCTATTAACTATAACAAATTTCATAAAGTACAGACTTCACTGCTGTCTTTTCAGTCTACATGTCACTACAAAAATAACAGATGCACATCATGACCAGTGACCAGTCATGTCACATTTTCCAAACTCTGTCAGTGGTCACTGTGCACCTCTTACTGAGTTCGTACACAGAAAACAGTCTGTGTATTTGTGTTCCCTCCTTATGCCCCAGTGATAAACTCGTAATTTTATAAAAGTGGATAATCAAAGAATTAGCCAACAATAATTAAAGCACAGCAAGGAAAAAGTGATACCACTGGAAGCAAAATTCAAATTGAACATAAATGGAGTTAGGAAACAGCTGACAGTGGGAATGTTGACACCACTGATGTTCAAGAGACTCTAGATATGCCACCACAGGAATTTAGTGAAGGCAAACTTATGGACATAAATGAGGAAAGTGGTTGTGACATGAGTGATACCAGCATAAGATTTTACATGAAAGGAACTCTGGGAGATATTTCTTGGCATGTGAAGCACAAGGATACAATGTTGGCATCTGATCCTAACTCAGAAAGGAGTATGACTATCCACGGCATAGGAAAAATTTTTTGCTTCCTATCATAAGTTGTTCCAGAAGAAGTGACAAGCAGTGTTCAAACTGCTCTTGAGTTTTTTATAAATAATTTTCAGTGTTTTTAATGTATTAAATTACAGTGTACTAAATAAATATTAGTTTTGCTTTTTTTTATTTCCCCATATCTTTATAATTGATCAGGAATTCATATTTGGATCATGAATCTAAAATTTTTTTTTAAGATTAATTTATTTATTTTAGAATAAGGGGAGGAGCAGCAGAGGAGAGAAAGTGTTAAGCAGACTCCACCCTGAGTGCAGAGCCCAATAGAGGGCTCCATCTTACAACCCTGAGATCAGGACCTGAGCCGAAACCAAGTGCCCCAACAACAACAAAAAAGTTTTTTTAAAGATTTATTTATTTATGTGAGAGAGAAGGAGAGAGTGTGCATGCACCTGCATAAGTAGGGGAAGGGGCAGAAGGAGAGGAAGAAAGAAGCAGACTCTCCACTGAATATAGAGCGTGATGAGGGCTTGATCTCATGACCATGAGATCATGACCTGAGCTGAAATCAAGAATCAGATGCTTAACTAAGCCACTCAGGCACCCTTTGACAAATTTTTTTAAGTTTTGGAACAATTGTAACTTTTCCCATGGATCATTAAAATTGCCTGCATGGTTTCAGCTTGTATGATTATTTTTATCATCCCATACTACATACAAAGCAAGGACTATATGTATGTATACGTATGTATGTGTGTATGTATAAATGTATGATTGGATGCATATATATATATAGTCTTTAATTGTATTATATAAAGGTTTTATTTGTACTCTGTAAAGAGTGTTTCCCAACCTTGATACACACACAAAAAAAATACTTGGATAGCTCACTGTGATATACAAAAGAGCTCCTGGCTGAAGGGCAGTGGCCAGGAAACTTTCCATCCCAAGCCTTGCTTAGCTGCCCCAAGGGCCAGGGAAATAAATATTTCAACCACATGTATGAGTCATTTAAGGCCCACAGGTGAAAATACTCCAATATTGAAAGAATTGTTAACTCCTTGAGGAAGTAGGCATCATAGCACTTAGTATGGTGTTCTCTACATAGTTATTTTTGGCTGACCATGTTTGACATGCTATAATACATATTTTTTAATTGAAATTTCTTTAAAAAGCTAAGACTTGTTAATCTGTTCAAAGGCATATTTAGTAAACGTCTAAATATGTTTTATTGTATTTAATATTCTCTTTCTACAGTTATTAAAGCATTAAAATGTGTCTTACTAGAAATGTCACTGTATAGTGAGTACTAGAAATGCTGAGGTGAAACTGAAACTTGGCATAGGAAATAACAAGTAGGCATTGCAAAAATAGATTCATTGTTTTAAGGAAAAACATCTAGTGAAAATATTTCCAATTCTTTCTATGAATACAAAGTAATCGAAAGGAGGCTTTATATGAAAATGAGATATGTGCTTTTTTTGGTCCCAGTGATTAACATCAGCTTCCCCGATAATGTGTTTTGATAACTAAATACTACAAGTTCAAAATAAAAACAAAAAATGCTATTATTTTCAGCATGAGTTTTACATTCTTTTCATACTAATTGATGTTTTTTAACTCTAGTACAATAGCATGATTTTCGTATTGACTTGATTATATAACATTTAACTCACTGCTGTCTTTCATATCATTCTTCCTTGATACATTTCAAGGCCTAAGTGTCCTATCTTAACTTATTTTGTTGTAGAACATGCACATTACTTTTTAAAATTGAAGTGTCCTCTTTTGCTACTTTGTTTCTTGAATTCTGGAATTATGTTATGTTTGTAAGAAAGTAGACTTTAAGCAGATTTCTTCTTGTAACCATGTAGAATCTTATGGTGTGCTCTAATTAAAAGCCAGATTTGTTTTTGAGCTTTATTGTGGTATAATTGACAAATTAAATTGTAAAATATTTAAAGTCTACATCATGATGATTTGCTATATATACACATTGTGAAGTGATTCCTCTCATCCAGTTAATTTATACCTCTATCCCCACATATTTATAGTTTTGATTTTTCTTTTTTGAGAACATTTAAGTGCTACTCTTTTAGCAAATTTCAATTGTGCAATATAGTGTTATCTATAGTCACCATATTATACTTTTTAGATTCTCAGACTCTATGTGGCTGAAAGTTTGTACCCTTTTTACCACCTCTCCCTATTCCTTCCTCCCTCAGCCTCTGGGAACCACTTTTCTCCTCTGTTTCTGTGAGTTTAACTTTTATTTTTAGAGTCCATATATAATTGATATCATGTGGTATTTTCTTTCTCTTATTTCACTTAGCATAATGCCCTTAAGTTTATCTTTGTTGTTATTAATAGCATAATTTCCTTCTTTCTCTTGACTGAATAATATTTTAGTGTGTGTGTGTGTGTGTCTCACATCTTCTTTATCCATTCATCCGTTGATGGACACTTAAGTTGTTGCCTTGTCTTGGCTATTGTAAATAATTAAACTGGATTTTTATAATCTAATCTTTATCTTAAGAACAAAGTGTGTAGGGGATCCCTGGGTGGCTCAACAGTTTAGCGCCTGCCTTTGGCCCAGGGCGCGATCCTGGAGTCCTGGGATCGAGTCCCGCATTGGGCTCCCAGCATGGAGCCTGCTTCTCCCTCTGCCTGTGTCTCTGCCTCTCTCTCTCTGTGTGTGTGTCTGTCATGAATAAATAAATAAAATCTTTAAAAAAAAAAAAAAAAAGAAACCCAAGTGTGGAGGCTCCTGGGTGGCTAAGTTGGTTAAGTGGCTGACTCTTGATTTCAGCTCAGGTCATGATCTCGGGGTTCTGAGATTCAGCCCCACATCAGGCTCTGCTCAGCACAGAGTCTGCTTGAAATTCTCTCCCCCTCTCCCTCTGCCCCTTACCTCATTCTCTCTCTCTCTCAAATAAATAAAATCTTTTAGAAAAATAAACACTTAATAAACTTAATAAAATGTATAATTCTCCTCTTTTTAGAATGTAAAGTTCCTTTACAGTTGTTACAATTTTGTAAAAGCTTCTCTAAGGACCCTGGATAACTTTTGCTTTTTAAATACTGCAACTGGGGATCCCTGGGTGGCGCAGCGGTTTGGCGCCTGCCTTTGGCCCAGGGCGTGATCCTGGAGACCCGGGATTGAATCCCACATCGGGTTCCCGGTGCATCGAGCCTGCTTATGTCTCTGCCTCTCTCTCTCTCTCTGTGACTATCATAAATAAATAAAAATTTTTAAAAAATTTAAATACTGCAACTGTTCTTTTTGAAGTTTGATATTTTATTTTAGGGCACATCGATGCATTTACTTCAAAACTTTTTCTGTTAGAAGAAATTACCTCAGAAGAATTAAAAGAAAAACTTTCAGCACTCAAGTAAGAAAGTTTACTTTGTGGTGGGATTTTTAAAACTTATTAATATAATGACTAATTTTTGTTTATTTCTAAATATTGGGTAAGTTTAAATCATTTATTTTCAAGACTTTTAATCTTTTTCTGCATTTAGGCTTCCCCTGGCCCAGTTTGTGATCCATCTATATTAATCATATCCCTTTTCAAATTAAATCAAATGCCAGTGGCACCAGCCTTTCTACTTCAGACAAAGAAGGCTAGAAAAAGAGTAATAGCCCACCATCTGAGAGGTGCATGGGAGTACCACTTTCAGAGATGGGAAAGAACAGGAGAGTCATAGACTCTTAGCTCTAAAGGTTATATACATTTATTTAGACATCCTAACTTCTTAAAGTTTCCCCTGTGCCACATATTATTGTACATCATATAAATGAGTTTATTGTGCTCAGGACCCCAAATACGTAAATGCAAAGGAAAATAACTTAGGAATATAATTTAATTTATATCTCACAGCTTTCTAGGAAGGACTGGTATTATCCCCATTTTGTGTGTGGGGAAACTGGAACTTAGAGTCACTTATTCCAGAGCACACAGGTGAACTAGAGTGACAACCTTGGAAGTTAATGTTTGATTGACCATTAGGATGGGAAATTGTCCTGACTTAGACTGGTCGCAGAGTTTCTGCTTTGGAGTTTGACACATTTTTTGAAGGGTCTCAGATTCAATCTTGAATTCTTTGCTTATTCTTAAAAATGTCCACTTCTATTATAAGGACTGCCCCCTTTGAGGAATAACTTTTTCTTTACACGAATAAGAAGGCTTTTCCATACATTACTCACTGCCCGCCCCACCATTCCAATGAAACCCATTTTTAAATAAATACTAGGGGAAATAAATGTAAGTCTAGAATAGATACTAAAGAAATAACTATCCTGCTGCCACTCGGTGGCTTCTCTGGCATCACACATTTAAAAAACTTCTCAGTTTCTTTGGAAGCTAATTCACCACCATCTCTAAAAGGCAAACTCTTTTGCAGATTAGTTCTGAATATAAAATAGTGAGCTCTTTGCAACTGCTCTGATTCACACAGGCCAACTACTTTATAATTTTGAAGAGAAATCAGAAAATGGCAAAAATTAAAGATTATAATTTAATCAAATAATGTTATTCTGTGTTTTCTATTTTTTTCTTTGTTAGTGAAGGTATTTCTCTTTCTGAGGAGCTATAATTGTTAAGAATACTTTTTTTTTAATTTTACATTAATTTCTTCTGTTTAATAGGATTTCAAGTTTATTTAACATCCTCCAACACATTCTAAAGAAATTGAGTAGGTAAGTAGTTTTTGGACATTTTGCATTGATATGTGTGATTTTCTTGGGTGAAAATTCAGAGAAAGTTTGAATATATGCTATTAGGGATCATAGAATGTAACCCAGAAATGCGAAATTTGTTCTATTTTGTCAAGGTTGCAATTGTGAAAATAAAAATAAAAAATAGAATATGATAGTATCTGACTTGCTTGCGGTTAAACATTTCTCTGTAAGACTCTGTTGTATTGGTTCCCATATGCCACTGTAACATATTACCACAAATTTACTGGCTTAAAACAGCACAAACTTATTTTATAGTTTTGGAGGTCAGAAACCCAAAATCACTTTTACTGGACTAAATTTGTATCAGCAGGGCTGATTCTTTTTGGAGGCTCTAAGGGAGCAATCATTTCCTTGTCTTGATTTTCACCTTTTAGTGGCTGCCTGTATTCCTTGACTGTGGCCTCTTTCTCCATCTTCCAAACACATCACTTAAATTTCCGCTTCCTTTGTCTCATTGCACCTTAATCACATTTAGGAAGCCATTAAAGGTAATATACAAAAGTTCTGGAGCTTAGGATATGGATATTATGGAGCCTACATAGCTATGTTGTTTATATTTTCAGGATAAGGAAGCAACATAGAGCTAGTGTTCAAAAAAATCATCAAGTCTGTGAGAAATCTCAGAATATGAATTTTCCACCTGGTTATTTATCAGACTGCTTTATTATGTGAACTTGTGTTCTCCTTCTGTTATGCCCTTACCAAAAGATAAACTGGAAAACAATTCAAGAATCTGAAATAAAAGTGAAAAATCTCAAAGTTCTCAATCTCTACTTATTATGCCTATTAGTTTCCTGATTTATAAAATGATGGTGTTGAGTTCAGTGATGCCCTAGATATTTTTCAGTTCTGTGGCAGAAATTTTGTCTATTGTGTTCTTCATATGAAGCACAATACTTATACATGAAATTTGTCAAATGCTCTTTGAGATCTTATCAATATCTTAGTCTGTATATTTGTTTTCTACTGTAACTAAGGCAGATTACCACAGAATTGGTAAAAGAATTGGTAAAAGAATTTATTATCTTTCAATTCTGTAAGTGTGCCAGGTCTTCTGGGTCAAAATCCATGTGTCAGCAGGACTGAATTTTTCTGTACGCTCTGGGTGATGGTCTCTTTCCTTTACTTTTGTGAATTCTAGAGGCCATTTGCATTCCTTGGTTTGTGGCCCTTTTCCTTTTTCAGAGTTTCAAAGGCAGGTTGAGTCCTCACATCACATTGTTCTGACTCCTTTCATGGTTGTAATCTCCCCTCTGAGTCCCTCCTGCTTCGTTAGTCTACATTGAAGGACTCTTGATTACAGTGGACCCACTAAGATAATCCAGGAAAATCTTAAGCATTTTAAAATCAACAGGTTAGGAATTCCAATTCCATCTTATTCCCTCTTTGCTGTGTAATTTAACATATTTATAGCTTCTAGGGTTTAAGATGTAGGCATCTTTGGAAGGTCATTATTCTGCCTACCATAATCAGTATCCATCCATGTACATTACAACGTGTAGCATTTCTAAAATACTCTTCCCTGAAGTTTCTCATTCTCCATGAATTCTCTGTAAACCAAAACTTTCTTCATTTTTAGTGAAGGTAGTTAAGATATATGATTTTGATCAATAAAACCTCAATCTTTGAAATGTTATTTATTCCTACTACCAAATCAGTTATTATTCATTGCCTTATATAAAAATAAGAAAGTGATTGTTTCTGAAGAAAAATTCTCGAGGGGGTAAGAATACTTCTGAACCTCCTTTTTAAGCAGAAAAGCCATTACTTTTCTGCTTAAAAAAATTAATGGAAACATAACTTATCAGGTTTGTAGGCAGATGCATATAACTAAAGTATAATTAATTCTTATTTTAAATGATATGGGAAAGAACTGATGTTCTCTTTAGCACCTTTGAGCTATGTAAAATAGGAATGTAAAATCCTTAGAAAGCTCTTTATGTTGATACACTGAATTCCTTAAGCTTTCTAAGGAGAAAAGGAAAATGTAGATTTGATATTTGACAGAAGTGATTATTTTAACAGTAGAGGATCATGATTAAGGGTATGGCCTATGGATTGAACTACTTGGGTTTATATCTCCCTGCAATCAGAATTTGGGCAGATTGCTTAGTATTTTTAATTTATATTTTTCTGTGATACGGAGTGAATTATTAATATTATGCCTTGAAGATTTGTTGTGGAGGATTTAATAATAAAATGGATATAAGCAGTATAACAGTAGTTATTTAGCTCATGATAAACATTCAGAAAAAAAAAACATTCAGTACCTATCAGCTGCTATGGTTGCTATTCTCAGCACCTCATATTGTATTATGATTATTCCTTTTTTACTTCCACTTTATTTTTTTTAAAGATTTATTTATTTATTTATGATAGACACACAGAGAGAGAGAGAGAGAGAGAGAGAGGGGCAGAGACACAGGCAGAGGGAGAAGCAGGCTCCATGCTAGGAGCCCGATGTGGGACTCGATCCCAGGACTCCAGGATCGCGCCCTGGGCCAAAGGCAGGCGCCAAACCGCCGAGCCACCTAGGGATCCCCTACTTCCACTTTATTTTTAAACTAAGTTCCTTTTTTACTTCTACTTTATTTTTATATCTCTTAAGCTTTGTGTTACTGGGTACAAAGCAAGAGCTGTGTTTGTTGAATGAATTAAAATGGTCTCTGTAGGGACACCTGGGTGCTCAGCGGTTAAACACCTGCCTTCAGCCCACAGGGCGTGATCCTGGAGTCCCAGGATCGAGTCCCACATCAGGCTCCCTGCATGGAGCCTGCTTCTCTCTGCCTGTGTCTCTGCCTCTCTCTCTCTGTCTCTCATGAATAAATAAATAAAATATTTTTTTAAATGGTCTCTGTATAGGAATATTGTGTATGTACACTCATGAAATACTCTTCAGTATATGTTGTGCGTGGATTAGAGAATTAGGCAGACTGTTTCACATTAAATTATTGAATATTTTGAAAAAAGAAACTATGTATCCTGAACTTTGGAGTAACAATTAAAATTAGTTTCCTAAAAATCATGAAAATATTACTAAAAATAAGATTTCTTAAATCTTACTTGGTCATAAAATATTTTTAGAGGCAGTATTCCATTCCCATAATTGTTGTCAATTCTTAAATCACGATTAAGAAAATACTGTTGAGATTGACACCATGAACCAGTGAGTTGAATTTCCTTGTATGATTTAGCTTGCAGGAGGGTTCCTACTTGTTGTCTCATGCAGCAGAAGATTCTTCTCTCCTGATCTACAAGACCTCTGATGGAAAAGTTACTAGGACAGCCTACAATTTGCACAAAACACATTGCGGCCTTCCCAGTGTGCCTTCCAGTCTGTCAGTTCCCTGGGTCCCTTTAGATCCCAGTCTGTTATTACCATATCATATCCATCACGGAAGAATACCTTGTACTTTTCCACCTAAATCACTAGGTCCCACACCACAGCAAAAGGTATGATTTTTTTTTTTTGCAGTTAAATGTTCCATGAGGTTATTTATTCATGTATTTCATTGATGATACAATATTTCAACTTCATGTCCACATTAATCACAAGATCATCTAGAAACTGTATCCATAAGAAGGGTAGATAAAGTTGTGTGCTTTACTGAATCCAGTCATTGTCAGTGGAAGTTTCTGTTTCTGTAATGTTTGTAAGTCAACTAAAGAAAATTCTATGGCTTGCCCAGTGGGAATAAGCTAACTCCCTGTGTTCTTGTGAAAAACAAAGTTATATTTTTTTGTGATTCTTATTTATATATGCTGATTCATTTTATTAAATATTTGAAGCAATTTGCAGAGGAATACTTACAATAAAATTATGATGATACAATTAAAAATTGATAAGTAGGATATAGAAAAATTAAAAAGTGTTAGTAATTAGTGAATGCAATATCTTATTAAATGTACAATAAACTGTTAAGGACTAAATTATTTGCTAAGTATTGTGTAACTCAGTATTTATTGAGTTATAATTAACTTTACTCTGTGTATAGAATCCTTCCCAGAAATACCAGTTGAATGATTTTTCTGACTGAGACTTTTATAAAGCCATGGCTAGAGATACTCTTCACCATGTCACTCATTCTTTATATCATGTAAAATATTCCAATCTGGGTTTAGCTGTAGGAAAAGTTTTGTTCTATACAAATGAATCTGATGTTCAGGAAATAAAAACCAAGTGTATTTTCCTTCCATGCTGCCAAAAACCTTGGAGTCAAAATTATTATTTGACTTGTATAATCTTCTCAATATGTGTTCTCAGAACATCTGTCAATTGTGTATCCTGTGGATATCTTCTGTTCTCTTTTGTTTCTATGTTATATTAATCTGTAAATGTTTTCAAGGCCTTTTAGAAATAGCTAGAATGCAAAAGCTGAGGACTTTTAAATAATTTACAGTGAATGAGGTTTATGTTTTTCAGTGTTTTACCCTAATATTACTGTTTGGGAGGATCTTTTTAGGAAGGAGAACTCCTTGTACATTCTTAGCTAACTTCGGCCATGGATATGTATAAATATGGTTAATTAGTTGCGACAAATGAAAGAATGGATGAAGTTGTTGATATTTTAAACCATCTTATCTACAGTTCTGGTTGGTTATTTCCAGTTTAAATTTCATTTGAGTAATGATTTTTATAACTTATTAAGGTAAAATTTTCTTCGCTAACTTAAATATAATAATTGAAAACTTTTCTTGAAAGATTTATATTTTTTCAAGTATAATGGTCTCCTTTTAATTTAGAAATTATGATTATAGTCTATCACCTGTGACATATAATTATATATGAGTATGACTTACTCCTTTTTTGGCGTAATACTCTGATACAATACCATATGTTCAAGATTTGGGCACATCAATCCAAAATTAAGCAATTCAGTTATATGTATACCACTGAGCAGTTGCTGATTTATATTTTTTAAGGTACTTCATGTATTCATGCCAGGAACAAATCCTTAGTGAAATGATCTAAGACCCAGCTGTTAGGTACAATAGATAGGTAGATAATTAATGCTTGGTTTGGTATGTTTTCAATCCCTTGAAAATTTTTGGTGATTTCCTACACATCTCCCTACAGTCTAGCCCTATGTTTGTTGAGCATTATTCAGCCTTCCTCCCTTACTTTCTCCTAGCCAGGCCATGGGAATGGGACTTTCTAAACCAGTCAAGGTAAGTGCAGTTAGGGTTTCTAGCTTTAGCAGCAATGGGAAAAGACTAAAGCTTCAGGAAACCTGAGGAAGTAAGACCCTATATGAAACAAAAATCATGCACACATTTCATGGTGTAAAAACTTACATAACAAATTTTTTCTTTTTTTTTTTAAGATTTTATTTATTTGAGAGGGTGAACGAGAGAGGGCATGAGTGGGGCACATGGGAAGCAGAGGGAGAGAGAAGCAGACTCTCAACTGAGTAGGGAGCCCAACACAGGCTCCATCCTGGGACTCCAGGATCATGGCCTGAGCCGAAGGCAAATGCTTGACCTACTGAGCCACCCAGGCTCCCTGATACCAAATATTTCTGTCTTTGATACAGTCCTTTAGTTTCTGTCCACTTGAACTCACTTCTCATATTTGTGTAGTGCCTTAGGTACTAACCCTGAGAGATACCCTCCAGTAGAGTTTGTGTCTGCCTCCTACTTCATGGAGAAGAGATTAATAGGAGAATCCCATTTGCTTCCTATGCTACTCCTGACGACTTCTACTTCTAGTCCTTTTGCAAAGGCTCTGTGACCATCCCTTTTCTCCTTCTACAACTTCTGTAATAAACAGTCATTTTATACACACACACACGCAACACACACACACACACACAATCTTACAATAGAAGTTTCCAAATACTTTCCTCCACAATGTAGTAGATGCAGTCAGGGTGGTCAGTATAGTCTTACAGTAAATACTAGCTGAGTGGGCAGTAGTGTAGATAATCTAAAAATCAGAGCTCTATTCTAATAAGTGTGTTAGAAAAGTTCATAGGATTCAGACAAATACACTAGCAGACTCCAATTCCAAATGGAGCTTTTCCTTTCTGGTTATCTGACAGTAAACCAAAAAATGCCCGTGAAGAGATAACATATTAGGTTAGGGAAGCTGGAGTCTGATTCATTCTTAGTGAGCCAGTAACCCCTTGGAGTAATGCTAATATATCAGATATATTAGGAATATGACTGTGCTGCAGTAACCTTATCACCCATCACCATCAGATCTGTAATTCACTGAATAAGATGTGAAGAAACAAAGGGTGCAAGATGGCCAGGGAAAATGGAGGCAGAGATGGACAGGCTCTGGGCAAATGATTTTAGGTTTCCAGCTTTGGCCATTTTCTCCAAGGGCTGACTTTCTCCATCGCCCCTTTTAAAAACTGTGCTCTCTCAGTAGATGGCCACGTAGATGACAGGATTTCCAGATCTCACCTTCGGCAGGACTACAGTTAGCAAAGGATTGTGTCCTAAGAATACGCCTTCTCATATCTGTAGTCTGTGTGGTGGGCTAGAAGGTGAGAATGGGCAGCTCCTTGTGTGCTGAGGAGGAGTCGATATTAAGGTAGAACCAGCAGCACCCCAACAAACTATTCCTCCCATTCTCTTTCTTCCTTTTTTTTTTCCTCTGGAGTCTCCTCCCAGGTGTTTCTTCCCACTTCTTTTTCTTTCTTGCAGGAATCTTCTCTTTTAGTCCCTCATCTTTTCCTTTTTACTGGGGTTCTTTTCTCTTTTGCCTCCCTGTTTTTCACATTTATTTTTCCCCCTTTTTCAATATAGACTGTTTTTCTTACTCATTGTCCCTTTCTCCATTTTGTAATTTTTTTCTCCCTCTTTACCACCTCAGACCTTTTTCTTGTATTTTCTTCCTCTCCCTTTGTATTTTTCATTCCTTCCTTTTTCCTGACCTACGTCATTATTGCAAATACATCGCTCAAAAAGGTCCTGTTGTTCCACCATTTTCTAATTTAACATTTCAGCCTCTTCCAGATTTAACAGAGAATGGTTTTCCCCTTCACTTCTCTCCATTCTCCTCTGACCTATTCCTTCTCTGATTGCTATTTGAAAGTTTAGCACCTTAAACTGTGTCAGATTAAAGCTTGTTTAGAAGCATCCAGGGGGCTGGAGATTAAAAACGTATAAAGGACCATTTGCAAAGTAATTAGTACATGTATAAATAATACATAGTTGACTGTATATAAATACTTGGTAAACATGTTAAAACTATTCTTTACTTCATCTCTTAGGTTGGTGGAACAAGAATGCCTACACGCAGCCGCAGGAATCCAGTTTCTATGGAAACCAACAGTCTGCCTCCTCAGCAAGTTGAAAATGAAGGAGAAGCTCCAAATAAAAGAAAAATAACTTAAGGACTCTACCATGGAAAATGAAGAAAAACTAGTTGTAACAACATTCAATTTAGAAAAGTTTGAGGGGGAAATATGCCTAGAAGATCAGTGAATAAGATGAACATTTTTCTTTTAGTGTCCTTGAGAGTTCTTGGAGTGCCTTGAAAAAAATATACTGGCTACTTGAAGGAGTGTTTCAGCTAAAATGGAATGTTACACCCTTAACACTTGATGTTTGAGGAGAATCTAGATATGTTTTAACATTATCATGGCAGGGAAACAGAGAAGAGAAGTATTTTTATAGTAGACCTTTTCCAAAAACTGTAAATAGGAAAATAATCTACTTTTTTCAAGAGCAATATTTATCATTGTGTGTTATGTTAATAATATGAATTATCACATTGGCTCAGAAAGTTGAATCTTGCCACTGTCAGAATTCTGAGCCAATATAAACCTTGCTTCTGACCCATTGTGACAGTTTATATATACTATTTCAAAATGATGATTGTTGCAAGTTAATAAAGTTAACATCTTTAAATACTTGATGAAATTCCGTTGCACAAGCCAAATATTAAAATTAAAAAATAAACAAGTCCATGTCTCTGAAAAGTCACAAGTTAATGATTTCTTTTTGGTCAATCATCAGTTGAGAAAAAAACCAACCTTCCATGTGTGTTATAGGTTTGGCGATGGATCCCTCTCTCTTGGCACAAGTTTCAGCCTAGTTTTGAAATATGCTGCTGAAAGCAGAGATGATTGTGTTTCCCAGAAAAATTTCATTATTTCAACTGACAAGGTTAATGTATGGTAAAACGTAAGCTATTTTTTCTCATCTATACTGATTAAATGTTCTAGGACCACAAAGATGAATTTGGCAAAGCTCGTGAGCACCTGGTGTTACTATAGCCAGTTTGGACTTAAGAAGGAATGGACTTATTCAATTTTTGTATCTTTGTCCATTAATGTGCATTAAAGTTTCAGAAATATGTGCATCATTTGTAAAATACAAGTTTTGTAATCCAAAGTAATATATCTACTTTGTTTTTGGAATTTTTTTATGTGTTTTATATTAATATAAGGAACTGGTCTGAGAAATCTTCTCAACTATTATTATAAGTAACAGTTGAATATTTTTATCTTCAACTACCAAGTTTTATTTTTGATTTTTATAGTCTGTTATAAAATATTTTTAAATTAATTAGTAAATATTAAGATTTTTTAATATATTTTAACATATAATTTCCTCCTGCCACTCGCTTTTTAAAACCATGAGTTTTTTTTAAATGGACACGATTTTTTTTTTGAACTTTGTCCCATATTGCCATATCCCAGAAATATTTTAGTTGTGACTCATTTGGCAGTGAACCAAGGGAGAGGCAGGGAATCCCCTTGGAATTTGCTCTTTTAAAAAAGCTACACAGTGATTTCTTCCGACTCCTGAATACCAGAAAGATTTGACTTTTGACTTTTAACATTACTTTTTACTTAATAAAATGTGTGGCCTTGCAAGTAACTATTTTGAAATTATCTTAGCCATACATTTGAATAACCCTGATAATATATATAAATCTAGTCTTAGTTTTTCACTTGTACTTAACCAAGCCTCTTTTATAACATGTAGTTGATTATGTTTGTGTTTTTTTCCTTAATTTTTAGTACAGGCATACCTCATTTTATTGCACTTTGTTGCACTTTGCACATACTACAGTTTTTACTAATTGAAGATTTGTGGCAACAAAGCGAGTCAGTGTTGGCAAGGATGTGATGAACCTGGTCCACTTATACCTATGGTAAAGACACAATTTATACATACCTCTTGGGAAAAATTAGTCCAGTAAATGTTTGCTTTGGATGCCACACAATCTAAAGTAGGTCCCGGTTGTTACTCTCATAATATTCTTTTTTGCCTATATTGCAGTAGTTTATCTGACTTACTATCTTTCTTCTTGAATAGACTATAAACTATGCAAGGTCAGGAACATATTTGTTTTGTTCACAATTATGTAACAAACACCTAACTTGGTACTGCTGTCTTATAGTTGCTTAGTAAATATAAGTTGGATGTATGAATAAATGAATATCTGGTTATCAAGGATAGATTTTATTTTTTCCAGGAGCTTACATTCTAGTGGAGGACACGATACTAATCTATGGGTAAGTGCTCTGGCAAAGTAATATAAGAAAGTCATATAACCTGAACCTGATAATTAGGGAAAGTTGTCTGAGATGAAGCTTGAGGTGAGTCTTTTCAAAGTAAGAGTTGTAAAGAATGAAAGATCTTATACATAGAAAGAAGCAAATGCATAGGTGAAAGATGGCCAGATTGTAGGCTCTGAACTTGGGATTTGAGAGAAAAAGTGATAGGACAGGGACAGACATGCCATACTATTACATTTGAATGTTGTCCTGTGCAATGTGGGAACCAGTAGTGACTTTAAATTAAAAAACAAATAAACATGATGACGTAGGTTTTTGAAAAAGCTCTTGTTAGCGTTAATCTAGAGAATGAAATAGAGCTGGGAAAGACTGTAGGGAAGGAGAAAATTTGGAAACCTGGGTTACAATAATTTAAAAATGGTGAAGGCCCAGAATTGAAGCAATATAGAGGGATGGGCTCAAGGGACAGGAGAAAAAAATAACTTAGTAAAGCAGTTGGTAGGAAGAATTAAATATGGCTTCCAGAGAAATCCCAATATCTCACTTGGGATATTGGGTAAATAGTGATATTACTCATTGAGAAAGTAAAAGGATGAGTGTGGATATAGAGTAGAAAGGGTTCAGGTAACATGTTCATTTCCTGGAGCACCTGAATGGCTCAGTCTGTTAAGCGTCTGCCTTCAGCTCAGGTCATGATCCCAGGGTCCTGAGATTTAGTCCTGCATCAGGCTCTCTCCTCAGCAGGGAGTGTGGTTCACCTTCTAACTCTGTCCTCCCCTCCCCATGTTTTCTCTGTCTCAAATAAATAAAATCTTTTTTAAAACAAATTTAAAAATAAAAATTAAATGTTCATTTTCTTTTACCATATTCTTTGGATTCTAGGTTTGGATGCAATATAAGCTATATATTGCTACATAATAAATTACCCCAAAATTCAGTTAAAACATTTATTATCTTTTTTTTTTTTTTAAGATTTTTATTTATTCATGAGAATACACAGAGAGGAGAGAGAGAGAGAGGCAGAGACACAGGCAGAGGAAGAAGCAGGCTCCATGCAAGGAGCCTGACGTGGGACTCGATCCCGGGTCTCCAGGATCAGGCCCTGGGCCCAAGGCAACACCAAACCGCTGAGCCACCTGGGCTGCCCAAAACATTATCTTAAGAGTTTCTGTGGATCAGGCGATGCAGCTTAGCTGGGTGTGTCTTGCTGGGGTCTTTGATAAAGTTACAGACAACCTTTTGGCTGGGGCTGCATTCATCT
Organism: Vulpes vulpes; assembly: GCF_048418805.1. Lineage (NCBI taxonomy): Eukaryota > Metazoa > Chordata > Mammalia > Carnivora > Canidae > Vulpes > Vulpes vulpes. Next base: position 65,057,742 of record NC_132794.1, on the reverse strand, counting down.
CAAGGTTTGCCTGGGGCTAGAGAATCTACTTCCAAAAAGGTGGAGCCAGTCTTTCATTGGCTGCTGCCAGGAAGCCTTATCCTCACTGCTTATACCTCTCCATGGGTCTGCTTGAGTCGTCCTGACGACAGCAGCTAGCTTACCCCAAAGTGAGCTTTCCAGGAGAAAAAGCGAAGAGGAAAGAAACCACAATGTCTTTTTGTCTTGAAAGTCAAATGCTGTTACTTCTCCCATATTTTTCTCATTAGATACAAGTCAGTAAGTGTACACTCAAGCTCCACCTCTTGAAAGGAGGAATATGAAAAGAATTTGTTAACATTTTTTTAACTACTACAAATGCCATGAGCATTTTAAGGATATAGAAAAATTAGGTTTAGAGTAGAGAGAAAAGAAAGGACACTGTTTCAGTGTCTTACTACCAATATGCTGAATCTAATAGAGATAGTTGATATCAAAGATGGTTGATAATTTGAGTTTTGAACTCAGAAGTCTGATATCAGTACAGATTGGGAATTGTTGATATATCTGTGGTGATTGGAAGAAGTGGATAAGGTAGTAGAGCAAAAATGAGTAGAATGAGAGAAGGATCATGGATGGAACCCCATAGAAAACCATATAACTTAAGTAAAAGGAGAAGTTTCATTTAAGTGGCCAGTATGGAAATCAGGTTTATACACATTTAGGACTAAGTAGAAATAAGGTAGAAACTAATTCTTCTGCCAATTGATCAGCAAAACTTACAGTTTTACTATTTGGATCTTCTTTTGTAACTGCAAAAGAGTTAACATGTTCCTTTGCATTTCTACTTGGGTTCTGGCTTTGGACACCATAAACATTTTAGACCTATTACAAGGAGGCATGGGTTTAGGGTAAAGAGGGGAGAAAACACTTTAGTGTGTCATTATGAACATGCTAAATAAGTTTCTGACACGCATATTAAGATGTTCATTATGTGTTATAGGTATGTGGTACCTTTTAATCAAAGCGTAAGAGTATTTGGTACCAAGATTTATTGAGTTTCTCATTGAGATGTAGGAATAAAGAAGATGTATTTCGTTGGTCCTTCCACTCTTGTCATGCTCCCTTTGGCTAACGCCTAGCCTTATAATCAAGATATGTAGGGGCAGACACACAAAGCATCTATCTGGGGATTAGGTCTGATCTGCCAAGTAAAACTTACTGAAGGAGTTGAGGCCCCGATGTCTCTTTCTAGGATGGGACTCTTAGATCATCTCATCAAATAGGAAGGTTCAAACAGTATAGTACAGGCCTACTATACTATGCTATGCTATGCTATGCTATGCTATGCTATGCTATGCTATGCTATACTATGCTATACTATTGCCTTGGCATACGTGTTTGCTTTCAATTTATGAACTACTGTTACAAAGTGATGAAGGAGCTACAAATGGGTTGTGTTTTATTCCTGTACATGCATAGTGTATAGCTTGGTTAATTCTCTAAGGAATGGGAGGAAAAGCCATTGTGTGAATTAATTGCTGTTTTGAAAGTGAAAAACCTAGAGTCTGTGATTAGTGGGTTGAATTCCTCCTTCCTTTTTCTTAAGAATATGTATTTCTTGGAGGGGATAAGGGGGAAATCTTTTCTATAGTCCCTGTCCTAGGTTTGGCTTGCCCAAAAATGAACAACACAGGACAGTATGTGCATGGCAATCTTAAGAGTCACGGTATAGCAAGGCAATGCTCACTGATTCCGTGGGTTCCACCTCTCTTCCAAGAACTATGTTAATGCAACATCTGCTCCACCCAGGCTCTACCAACACATAGATTAGCCATCCTAGGCCCTACCTGCATGTTTTTGCTCATAAAGCTATATCTGCTTGGATTTATTATCCCCTATCAAAAGTTTCATTAAAAGTGGCTAGTATGGAAATCACATTCATAAAAATTAAGGACTAAGGAGAAGGTGAGGTAGAAACAATGAAATACTCCATTGCCAATTGATCTGCAAAACTTGGAAATAAATTAATGTTTTCTGAGCATTTACTGGGTATAACATGTCAATTTCTTGGGATTTAAAGATAAATAAGACTGGTTTCTGTCTTAAGGGTATTATGTGATCTAGTTGGAGAAATATGTACAATTAGGTATTATATATACATACACACTATGTAAACATAATACAGGTATATATAATACAGAGCAGAATTTAAGGGGCACAATAGTGCATAGGAGCAAGAAAAGGGGGTGCTTGGAAAAAAGAGAAACACATGGTAAAAATGACCTTTAAGCTTGGTTTGAAAGACAAGTAAGGTAATATGAGCGAAAAGGCAGAGCATTAATTACAACATGAGGGAAAAATTCTATTAAAAGTGCTGATTTTCAAAAATAGCAAATATGCCCATGTTGCAAGCATGGGGGTAAAAGAAAATAAATGAGAGATGAAGTTGAAGAGGTAAGTTGAAACTTGATAGTGGAAAGTATTGATTATTATTCCCAGATTGATTTTATTCTGAAAGCAGTGAGGAGACATTGAAGGCTTTTCTAGCAAAGTGACATCAATTTTTAGGAAACTTACAGTATAAATGATTATTTAGAGAGAGGAACAGGAGGTGGTAACTACAAATAGCAGAGGGATGGAAAAGGTGTAGATTGGAAAGCCAGTTAGTTAGCAGCTATCAGATTTGATCCTGTCCCCCAAATGAATGTTTACCTCATGTAACATAGAGTCACAAGTAGATAACAGACCTAGGTGTCGAGAATACAAAGATGAACTAAAGGTCATGGCACATGAAGTAGCTTCTGCGTGTGGAGTTACGAAGTAGAGGTTCCAAAGACAACTGAAATTTTTCGCCTGAGTGCTGCCACTGACTTAAATGAAAATACCAGAGGCAGAATATAGATGGCATAAAAAGACAACTAGCTGTATTTGCAACCAAATGTCAGCAGTACAATTCAGGTGATGTCCTATGGAATCTGTTAACAAAATGAGAGAAAGTGTGTTCTACCTTTGGGCTGATAAACCAGGAAATTGGAGCTGTCATGTCTGGGACCACACTGTCCTTTTCTTTCTTTGTTTGTTTTTAAAAGATTTTATTTACTTATTCATGAAGACACACACAGAGGCAGAGACACAGGCAGAGGGAGAAACAGGTTCCCTGTAGGGAGCCCGATCTGGGACTCGATCTCAGGACCAAAGATCACGCTCTGAGCCACCCAAGTGTCCCCACACTGACCTTTTCTTTCCTCAACCTCCTTTTAGTTGGACCAAGGGACTGAGAGTTTGGTTACATACCATATTAACTGAGCAAATAGATAAATTGAGAATAATGGGAAAGAGGAAAGCAAGAATAAACCCTGTGGTATTGGATAGGAATTGGAAGTATCAGAGTGAATTTGTTGTACTATATATATGGGGGGGGGGGGAGGAAGAAGCATACAACCGTGTGTATGTGTACGTATACATACATAATTCCTAATTCTGTAGATAGGGTCTAGAAGCAGTAGCACTCTCATAACAAGGAACACACCTAGCACTCAGATCTTGGCTTCTAAATTTCATTCTTCACTAAAAGAAATCAGTGTTCCCTGGAGAAAATTTTCCAAGTCTGGGGCTTAGAAAATACAAGATGAACCTGGAACATCGTCTTGTGCCAGAAAGTAAGAAAGTGTCAAAGAGCGATGGATGTACGTTAAAAGAACATAGGAACTAGCTTAAAGGAGTTCTTAGGTCTGGGAAATTTGAACATGAAATAATGATAGTAACGTATTATAATGCTTTAAGTAAAACAGTAATCCACAAGCGCATGCTGGCATAAGTGGATAAATGAATGGGGAAGAAGGAAATACTCTGTTCTACGGTAGATTGCCAACCAATAAATCCAGAGGGAGTGATGGAATTAGAAGAATCAACTTGCAGTTATTAAAGTTATCTAAGAATCCTCAAAGGATGCTAAATATGATGGGTGAAAATTTGATGGCAAATAGGAATATTCACATCATCTTAAAGAATCTCCCTAGATAGATAGATAGATAGATAGATAGATAGATAGATAGATAGATAGATAGATATTATTAGGTATAACATACTTATTTGTTTACTTAATCCAGAAGAAATCTGGCAGAAACTATCTTAACTAAGTGGTTAAAATTAGTATCACCAGTAATGAGACAAATCAACAATGTGTGTTTCTTGCTATGCAGCAAGAAGAGCATGTGACTTAGGTGGCATATTACTACTGTCTGACTCACCCAGTGTTACTCTACTTCATTTTAGAACAACAAAGGACATACAAATTCAGATCAAACAATTTGAAAGATACCATATTTCAAAACCTCTTGAAACATTCTACCTGCAGCCAAAAGTTGTCTGGACAAACCTGTTCTTCTTCCTGCTGCAGGCAAAAAGAAAGAGGGAGGAGGAAGGGAGGGAGGAACGGAGAGAAGAGGAGAGTGGAAGGAGGGGAGAGGGAAAGGAGAGGAGAGAGAAAGGAGAAAATAAAAGGAAAAAAACTTGTTTTACACAACTTTTGAGGCCTCATCATCTGCAGGGAATGTTCTCTGATGCCAAGTAAACGTAAGTCATCCACAGTTTTTCAAGTTGGTCTTTCAACAAACCTCTGCCCAACTTAGGCTCCGGAAATAAACTGTAAGGTTTTTTGGTTTAACCTGTTAGAGAGACTCCAAATAAAGAGGATACTGTTCCCAGAGATAGTCTTACTGACTGCATTATTCTCTATGGGATATTCTTTAAATTTGCTCCTGAAGTTTTCAACTCAAAGTGAGGAATGAGTCCAGAATAAAGGAACAAGTGATGGCAGTCTGTTTAAAACCTCACATTTCAAAAAACACAAAACAAAAAATAACACAAAGAACAACAAAACAAAAATAAAGCTGACATTTCTAGATGACTAAGACATAGACGTATTTTACGCAGTTTGTATTTAGTCATGGGTCCTAACAATATGAAAACAGCAGCTTCACTAATGTGAAAAATAAATAATGGGATACATTTTGTAAGTATAATGTCTGCCCTCTGTCCCACGAAAAGTGATGCAGATTATAGTTTGCCAAGTGCCACAACAGGCAGCTGGAAGTAGTCTGTCCAATTCCAAAATGCGACCTCACAGATTTGCACAATGAGTTCTTCTGAATTCAGGAAGAGGGTGAGGGAAACCGAAATCACAGTGAATGAGTCTTGAAGGTCTCCATGTATGTGTGCATGTTGGGAGGCTAATAAAGTGGTGGGTCAGTCCCTAATTCAGTTTGGCTTTTTTTAATGCTACACCCTAGCGCCTGAAAACTTTTAAGGAGCAAGGGCTGTGTAACTTACTAAGTGCCTAAGGCCAAAATGTCATTTTGCATATAAGGGAGTGCTGAGTTTGCTGTCAGCAAGCCTTCTGCCTCCCAGGAGCCTGTGCTCGAGTTAATTCACATCCAGCAGTTAGGGAAGTCTTTAGAATGTTAAGAATGTCAGCTTACAGCTTGAAGAGAAGTATGAGAAGTTGAGTCTCAGAAGTAGGCAGCCCCGAGTTGGAGTTTGTTGGAAGAAGCATGGGGACTGGGAAGGGGAACACGGAGTTAGAGTCTCAACTCCTCCCCTTGCTAAGTCCGTATCTCTCCCCTCTTCAAACTTTGGTCTTTTCATCTGTGAAATTCGGATATTTATACCTTGCCAGCACAGTCCACAGGCTCTAGTGGCCTTCCAGTAAATAATGGATATAAAAGTTTTTTAAACTGCAAGTCACTGTGTAAGTGTGAAGTATTATTGTCAGATCAAATCAATGAGCAATGTCATCTGAGCTAAAACTTGGAAGGGGGGCAGCCCCGGTGGCTCAGCGGTTTAGCACCTGCCTTCCGCCCACGGCGTGATCCTGGAGACCCAGGATCAAGTCCCACATCAGGTTCCCTGCATGGAGCCTGCTCCTCCCTCTGCCTGTGTCTCTGCCCCTCTCTGTCTCTCTATCATGAATGAATGAATGAATGAATGAATGAATGAATGAATGAATAAATAAATAAATAAATAAATAAATAAATAAATAAATAAAATCTTTAAAAAATAAAAACTCGGAAGGAATTTGCCAGACTGGAAGGGAAATTTCAAGCTTAGGGACAAAGTATAGTCAATGATCAGTGGTGCGAACATCCATAACATGTTGGAAGGCAGGTCGTTGGTGTGGCTAAGACATGACCAGGTTGCCTGTAAGGTACACAAACGATCTAAAGACAGTGGAGAGAACTTGTCACTAAAAAGCTGTGACTAATTTAGAGACTGTGGCATTGTCTTGAGGTGGGGAATGAGGAGAAGCTTCTTAATGGGGAGTGGCAGTAGAGGGCAACACAGTTAAACTTCCATAATGGAAACTATGGCAAAATATAATATGTAGGATAGATTGGGGGAAGGTGTAGAATGGAAACTAGGGAAGTCTGAAGGTAGAGAAATCAGGAGAGGCTATTTTTCAATCTAAACCAGAGGTTTAGGGCACCTGGGCGGCTCAGTTGTTGAGCATCTGCCTTTGGCTCAGGCCGTGATGCTGGGGTCCTGGGATCAAGTCCCGCATCAGACTCCCCGCCCCCCACCCCTGGGGCCTGCTTCTCCCTCTGCCTATGTCTCTGCCTCTCTCTCTTATGAATAAATAAATAAAATCTTTAAAAATAAATAAGCCAAAGGTTCTAGTGATCCATCTTACTTGGCCATCTGTCACCTCTGTTTTTGCAGTACCAAATAATGCCTGCCACATTTGTGAGAATGTGCTCAAACCCATGAGATAGAAGGTGTTGATCTTAAATCTGCTGGAGTTGGACAAGTCAGAAATGGAGTGATAAGTATTGCAGACCCTCAAAGAAGCTGGGTCATGTGCCTCTCCTTCCCCCACAGCTCAAAGTTAAATGGAGTAAGGGTGCCTTTGCAAAAATTACTCTTTGGGGAATTAAACTCTAATTATATCATTTGGAAGTACACTCTAAATCTGGAAAAAAGGTTGGTATCCTCCCAAGCAAGTTACTTAAAAAAGGATGGTTAACTCTTTAAATGTCACTTTTACCTAGTTGGTCTCTTTCCTAACCTTTTAAAACTTGGACTCTGGGGTATAATAAGGAAAAATAAAATGAGCCAAGTAGCTGAGCCCAGAAACTCAAACTGAAACCTAAGTTGCCCTCCCTTCAGAAACTTGAAGGGTCAGACTAATTTATGCCAAGAGCTCCTCCCCAGAATGTTTTAATGTTTGTGTGATGATTACGTTAATGTTTAAAAGTTTGAATACTACAGCTTTGAATGATAAAACTGGCTTACCCAGTTAAAACAAAATATTTAGACCAGCATTGCCAGCCCATGTGGGTCTCAGGCCATACCGCCTGCCCCTCCTTCCCTCTCAATTTGACATCTGAAAAGGGCATGATGGCTTCGTGTATTTTTTTTTTTCACAAGACAGGGCAGGTAATTTTATTATGTACAAAACTTACTAGCAGACTAATTTATTAAAAGACTAACAGAAGTAACAGAAGTAATGTTAGGGATGCCTGGGTGGCAGAGTGGTTGAGCATCTACCTTGAGCTCAAGTCATAATCCTTGATTATGCCGGGATCAAGCCCTGCATTGGGCTCCCCACAGGGAGCCTGCCTCTCTCTCTGTCTCTCATGAGTGAAAAAATAAAATCTTAAAAAAAAAAAAAAAAAGGTAATGATCCTGAGAATGGATTTCTGTTTATGAAAGAAGAATAACGACCCCTCTAGGAGAGTGGTCAACCTTTCTGAGGAGTGGCTGGCAAGGGTCTCTAGAGAGACTGCATCCACTCACTCTGTGCCTTTTTTCCTCTTCAGCTGTCTGGGGACATGTCTAAGTTTGTCCCACCTATCCAGAATACTCAACAATGCCACTGGCTCTGGAAGAAGAGGGACTGATGGTGTTAACTGAATCCATTTTGATAGAGACTTACATGATGCTGATGTCATTCATTGGAAACTGTAACCAACTTGTTTTGCTATTTTCTTGCACATGGAGTATTTGTTTTTGAAACTTTTAAGTTTGTCATTATTGAAGATTGCGTTTCAGTTCACTGTATTTTTGGATATTTTTGCCAAAAAAGTACCATTTAAATTGTATTACATGATTGTGAATATTTAGTATCTTAGGAGCTCTGAAAATTTTATTTAACTGATAGATATCCACTTTAGACATCATATCAGAATGATCAGACTTCCTTAAAACCAGAAAATCAATATTGCTGATTCCATCAAACAATATAATCAAATGAGGGCCTAATCATGGCTTCATGTATTTAAACCTCGGCTGAAATTCCTACTATCCTCTGCCCACTTAGTCATGAGCCTTGGCTCAGAATGACCCTTAGCTGTTGTTTAGAACTCCTCTCAGTTGACCAGGATTTACCTTATGCTCTGAGGGAAATAAGTAGAGGAGTTCCAAAAATATTTTCAAAATTTCACATGAGTGGGTTTAACCAAATAAATATATATATATATATTTTTCTTCTCCAGTGACTATTCCTCTTTACCTGTTTTTTTTTTTTTTAATTTATTCATGAGAGACATACACAGAGAGAGAGGCAGAGACACAGGCAGAGGGAGAAGTAGGCTCCATGCAGGGAGCCCGACATGGGACTTGATCCCGGTCTCCAGGATCAGGCCGTGGGCTGAAGGCGGCGCTAAACCGCTGAACCACCGGGGCTGCCCTCTTTACCTGTTTTTATACCAGAATCGCTTAAAAAAACACAGACACAGTCATGCCTCTACATTGACACTGTCCACAGATACAGGATACATTGGTATATGTTACATTTCCTCCCCACAATGACTTCAAATAACTATGAGTAACTGAATGCATTAGCCAAGCAGAATTTCTTACTTCCTTTCTCTGGTGGTTAACTGCCCTTGACAGAATTAGTCATTCTTTTATTGGGCTGTCTTGCACTTTGATTTCTGATACATTGTGGAATTGTAATTATTTATTTAACTCTCTTAGACCTTGAGGTCAGTGTTTCCATATTTTTGCCTTTTAGGCATCTGCTATACAGTCCTACCCGGGTACCTGGCATATGGTGAATATTCAGTGTTTGTTAAATTGAGTGTATTTGTCTTGAGAGTTCCTTGATTTTTATAATTATACTGCCAGCTTTTTCAGAGACATAGGTGATAAAAACCAACTAGGCATTTATCTGTACTACATTAGGCAATTTTACCAATTTCATAGAAAAAGATGTGTAAAACATTTGATGAACAAAAATGTTCATGTAATTGATATTTAAAGAGGAAAGACAAGGACACTGGATGTAGAGACACCTCCTGGGAACAATTTCTGAGTTAGGAGTGAGGCATATTTTTTTCATTCTCTTACAATCTTAACAGTTTTTCTCAGATTCCTTCCTTTTGAGCTGCAACATAACCTGAATATTAGAATTGTTTTCTTTACCCCACCCTAGTTGCTATAGCTGGTGAATCATAGAAACCAGAGAAGGGAAAGACCAGTGAAGTCATCTGGTTCATCTCCAAATTAGGGAGTGGAGCCTTGGGATTTGGGGAAGACTAACCTCTCATTTAAAAAGAGAAAAGGAAAAATTGCAACTAGAGCTGATTAGTGCAGCTGACCCATCTGTTTGTCTTTTGCTTCTAACAGCATCCTGAACTCTACCCTATTAGGACGCAATCAGGAATTCTTTTCAAGGTCCCCAGGAACACCAGATGCCAAAGTATGAAGGAGCTGAACTAGGATTGTACTGCCTGAGTAATATAGTTGGATTATGAATGTCCCAAAGATTGTTTTAATGGAGTCTGAAAAAAACTCTGTTTTAGCAAGACGTTACAAATTTAAGAGCTAGCAAAGAACTTAACAGATGATCTGGGCTAACACGTGCAGTTCCGAGATACAGAAACTGGGATGGAGTTGGTAAGATATTACAGATATGCCCAGGTCAGGAGTAGAGGCCTCTGGATCCTTTTCTTTCTGTGTCATGATCACCCAGTGTCCTCCCTCACAGTGCTGTCTTCTGTTGTCTTCCTCTCTTCCTCCTCCTCCTCCTCCTCCTCCTCCTCCTCCTCCTCCTCCTCCTCCTCCTCCTCCTCCTCCTCCTCCTCTCTTGTGTTGTTTGAAGAAATGGCACAGATGATTTACCATCAGTGCCTGCTCTTCATGTCAGCCAAGCCTGACCTTCAGGTACCACATGTCCTTGGACCACAAAGGTAGGCAGATGCCACTTCAGCCCCACCTGCAGCCTGTCTACCACACTCCTTGATTCTCTTCTGCTTGCTTCTGTGTGGTTCCAGCTGCCAAACATTGGCTTCATCTCCTGTCCAGAGTCTGCTCTTGTCCTTTGGAGTTCTGGTGTCCTTTGCCCTTCCCTTGGTATCTAGCTTAGATCTCCCCCACTTCTTTTTTTTTTTTTTTTTTTTTTTTTTATGATAGTCACAGAGAGAGAGAGAGGCAGAGACACAGGCAGAGGGAGAAGCAGGCTCCATGCACCGGGAGCCCGATGTGGGATTCGATCCCGGGTCTCCAGGATCGCGCCCCGGGCCAAAGGCAGGCGCCAAACCGCTGCGCCACCCAGGGATCCCAGATCTCCCCCACTTCTGATGTCCTCGCATAGCATCCTGCACCACTGCTACCTCTTGGGGTACAAAACTGGCCCCATACTGCTTGCTCTTTGCTAATGTCCTCTTACAGAATGGAGAATATTTGTACCCTATCAATAGTGACAGCATCTGCATACATGTGTCCCCAGTGTAAATCCTCTTATCTAGTTACCTGAGTATATCACAGGTTCACTTATTAGAAATATAAATTCCTTTGCAGCATTTGAAAAATCAACAGTTTTCTATTTTTATGTTGATAATATTCTACACAGACTCATTTATTTTTTCTTCATTTTATTGTTATTTAAATTTTGTTAGTTAACATATAGTGCAATATTGGTTTCTGGAGTAGAATTCAATGATCCATCACTTACATACAACACACAGTGCTCATCTCGAGAAGTGCCCTTTTAATACCCATTCGCCCATCTAGCCCATCCTCCACCCACCATCCTTCATCAACTCTAAGTTTGTTCTCTGTCATTAAGAGCCACTTATGGCTTCTTTCCCTCTCTCCTTTTTTACTTTCCCCCTACCCATATGTTCATTTGTTTTCTTTCTTAAATTCCACATATGAGTGAGATCATATGGTATTTGTCTTTCTCTGACTTACTTATTTCACTTAGCATAATACACTCTAGCTCCATTCTCGTTGTTGCAAATGGCAAGATTTCATTCTTTTAGATGACTATATATATATATAATGTATCTATGTATATAATGTATATATAATGTATATATATGTATATATAGTGTACATATATAATTATAATGTATAATGTATATATGATATATAATGTATCATATATATATATATATCACATTTTATTTTTTAAAAGATTATATTTACTTACTTGACAGAGAAAGAACATAAGCAGGGAGAACAGCGGGGAGAGGGAGAGGGAGAGGGAGAGGGAGAAGTAAGCTCCCTGTTCAGCAGGGCTTGATCCCAGGACGCTGGGATTATGACCTGAGCCGAAGGCAGACACTTAATTGACTGAGTCACCCAGGCACCCTACTACATCTTCTTTATCCATTCAGTCAGTGGACATTTGGGCTCTTTCCATAGTTTTGGCTATTGTTGATAATGCTGCTAAAAACAACAGGGTGCATGTACCCCTTTGAATTTGTATTTTTGTATCCTTTGGGTTAATACCTAGTAGTGCAATTGCTAGATCACAGGGTAGTTCTATTTTAACTTTTTGAGGAATCTTCAAACTCTTCTCCAGGGTGGCTGCACCAATTTATATTCCCACCAACAGTGCAAGAGGGTTCCCCCTTTCTCTCTATTCTTGCCAACACCTGTTGTTTCTTGTGTTGTTAATTTTAACCATGCTGACAGGTGTGAGGGGATAGCTCATTGTGGTTTTGATTTGTGTTTCCCTGATCATGAGTGACGTTGAGCATCTTTTCCTGTGTCTGTTAGCTATCTGGATGTTTTCTTTGGAAAAGTGTATATTCATGTCTTCTGCCCATTTCTTAACTGGACTATTTGGTTTTTGGGTGTTGATATTGGTAAAATCTTTGTGGATTTTGGATATTAACCCTTTATCATATATATCATTTGCAAATATCTTCTCCCATTCTGTAGGCTGCCTTTTAGTTTTGTTGACTATTTCCTTTGCTGCACAGAAGCTTTTTAACTTGATGAAGTCCCAAGTTCATTTTTGCCTTTGTTTCTCTTGTCTCCAATGACATGTTTAATAAGAAATTGCTATGGCTGAGGTCAAAGAGGTTGCTGCCTGTGTTCTCCTCTAGGATTTTGATGGTTTCTTGTCTCACATTTAGGTGTTTCATCCATTTTGAATTTATTTTTGGTATTATATAAGAAAGGGATCAAGTTTCATTCTTCTTCATGTGGCTAATTTTCACAATACCATTTGTTGAAGAGACTTTTTTCCATTGGATATTCTTTCCTGCTTTGTTGAAGATGAGTTGACCATATAGTTGTGGGTCCATTCCTGGGTTCTCTATTCTGTTCCATTGATTCATGTGTCTGCTTTGTGTACATGTACCATACTATCTTGATGCCTTCAGCTTTGTAATATACCTTGAAATCCAGAATCATGAGGCTTCCAGTTTCGTTTTTCTTTTTCAGAATTGCTTTGGCTATTTGGGGTCTTTTGTGGTTCCATACAAATTTTAGCATTTTTTGTTCTAGCTCTGAAAAATGCTGGTGGTATTTTGGTATGGATTGAATTAAATGTGTAGATTGCTTAAAAAAAATGTATAGATTGCTTTGGGTAGTATAGACATTTTACTTTAAAGTGATATTTCTTGGGAGGCCTGGGTGGCTCAGCAGTTTAGCGCCTGCCTTCGGCCCAGGGCGTGATCCTGGAGTCCCTGGAGTCCTGAGATTGAGTCCCACATCGGGCTCCCTGCATGGAGCCTGCTTCTCCCCCTGCCTGTGTCTCTGCCTCTCTCTTTCTCTCTTTCTCTCTTTCTCTCTCTCTCTCTGTGTGTGTGTGTCTCTCATGAATAAATATAATATTTCTCAATCATAGTTATACATTTCCCTAGATTACCAGGGACTAAAAGCTTGCTGGGATCCCATGATCCAAAGAGTATGAACTAAAGCAACAACATTATATGGATATATGCAGTTACACAAGGAGTACTATTCCCAATTTGGACAAAAATAGAAAGTAGAGAAAGAAGAAAGTCAATCACATTTGATAAAAATGACCTACTGAGGGGGAGCCCGAGTGGCTCAGCAGTTTAGTGCCGCCTTCAGCCCAGGGTGTGATCCTGGAGAGTCAGGCTCCCTGCATGGAGCCTGCTTCTCCCTCTGCCTCTGTCTGTGCCTCTCTCTCTCTCTCTCTCTGTGTCTCTCATGAATAAATAAATAAAATCTTTTTAAAAAATAATCTACTGATCTACTTGTAGAGAGAGAATATTTTGTTAAAGTACTTCCATTTAGAAAATCTATTATGCCTGTTTTATTTTTTTAAGAACTTATTTATTTATTTATTTATTTGAGAAAGAGTGAGAGAAAGAGGAGGAGAGAGAAGCAGACTCCCTACTGAGCCCAACCTGGAGCTCCATCTCAGGACTCTGGGATCATGACCTGAGCAGAAGGCAGGCACTTAACCGACTGAGCCATCAGTTTCCCCTACTAAACCTGTTTTAATGCGTAGATAAAACCTGTATATGTCTAGTAATATCCATGTGTTTATACACAATTAATGTTAATTAATTGGTTAATTAAATCTACATTTGCTTATCAAGGATTTTTAGACCTAAAAGAGAATTTGAAGATTTTCTAGTCAAAGTCCCTCATTTTCTTGCATTTTGGGGATGGCTTGTCTCTGTGCCACACAGCTTCAGCTGAGATGGCTCAACTGGAGACTGGATGGTCCACTCTCAAGAGAGCTTGCATAGCTGGCAAGTTGGTACTTTCAGCTGTTCATCTTCACATGAAACTCTATAGGTTACTTCTTGGGCTTCTTCATGGCATGATGGCTTGATTCCAAGGCAAGCATCTCAAGTAAAAAATGTAGAAATGCATTCATGATCTAGCCTCAGAAGTCACACAGAGTGATTCCCATAGTAGTATATTGGCCAAATAGTTCACAAGTAGTCATGGGATGTGGGGATACACTCTTCCTCTTGATGGAGAAGTAGCAAGGTTCTAACAGAGCATATGGGATCGGAAATATTATTGTGATTATTTATAGAGAATATAATATGTTTTAGTTCAGGCTGCTACAACAGACTACCATATATTGCATGGCTTATAAAACAACAGAAATTTATTTATTTTTAATTTTTAAAAAAATATTTTATTTATTTATTTATTCATGAGACACACACACACACACACACACAGAGGCAGAGACACAGGTAGAGGGAGAAGCGGGCTTCATGCAGTGAGCCTGATGTGACATTTGATCCCAGGATCACGTCCTGGGTCAAAGGCAGGCGCTAAACCGCTGAGCCACCCAGGGATCCCCTTAAACAACAGAATTTTTTTTTCTCACAGTTCTGGAGACTAGAAAGTCCAGGATCAAGGTCTGGTGAGAAACCACTTCCTAGTTCATACATAGCTGTCTTTTCACTGTAACTTCACATGGAGGAAGGGTGAGGGAGCCCTGTGCAGCCTATTTTATAAGGACACTGATCCTATGAGAGGGCTCTGCTTTCACTTCCTAATCATTTCTCAAATACCCCACCTCCAAATACCTTCACATGGAAGATTAGGTATCAATATATGAGTTTTGAGGTGAGGAAAACATTCAATAAAATACAATTGTTTTTTGTTTTCCCAGAGCTTTTCATTTGATAGTTTTTTTTCTTGACGCTCTCACTAATTCATTCCCAAACCATTCAGTAAAGCTGTTCATTTCTTCTCAATGCCTTCAAACACATGAATTACTTGCTTCCTCTAACTCCTTTGAGGCATTCTTGCTAGAGCCATCAGCTATCCTCTCCAACCTAGACCGGGTGCTCTCTGTACCTGCTGCACAGCTGTTCTCCGTTCTCTCTCCCCCATCTTTCCGAGAATTCTGTTTACTTATTGTTGTATCAAATCCTCAGTTTTCTACATCCAGTGCTTCCTATTTTTGCTTTATTCTCTAGTTTTGGTGGAGCCTATCATTCAAGAGCCTCCTTAAAAAGGGTGTGGGATGTGTAATGGGATGAGTGGTGATGCTAAGCCTCAGAATCTCTGATTATTTCCTCATCTTGAAAAAAGAGTATTTGCAGATGTAATTAAGTTGCAGATCTCAAAATGAAAGCATCCTCAATTTGGAACCAGGTTGATCCAAAATCCAATGACAAGTGTTCTTATAAGAGATGGAAGAAAAGAAGGCATAAAAACAGAGAAGAAGGCCATGTGAAGATTGGGAATGATGCTGCCACAAGGAACATTGATAGTTACTAGAAACTGGAAGGGACAAGAAAGGGCTTTTCTCTAAGAGCCTCTGGAGGGAGTATGGCCTTGCTGATGCTTTGATTTCATACTTCTGGCCTCTAGAATTATAAGAGAATACATTTTTCTTGTATTAAGTCATGAGGATTATGGTAATTTGCTATGGCAGCCTTAGGAAACTCAGAGTGTGTAGGGATACACTACATTTTTGAAAAATGTTTATTCATACATCCTTGATTTATAGTTTGGATGGGGATGGAATTCAACTTGCAAAATAATGACTTTATATTTCTTTCTTGATACATTTATAAGTTGGCATTCCTCTGTAAATAAGAGCTCTCCTTATCCCATCTTTTGTGTATTTTTTAAACTAGCAGTTTAGACAATTCAGTGTAATATAATCAATTCCTATCATTATTCAATGTGATGCTCAGATTATCCCAAAATTTAACCAGGAGAGGCCCCTTCAAATTGGCTTTGTGTCTTTTGATAAGTTGTTTAGCACAGAGCTCACCATGTATTTCCTCTCCCTGCATTTCTGGAACCAACCTTTTCTCCTAGGAGAACTGTTCCATTTACTGGAGAATGGTATTTAGAAACTAAGATCTGAGTGTTGAGTATAATGCCATTCTTATTTCTTACCCTTCATGTATGACCTTTTAAAATCTCTGGAATCTTTTAGGAACTCCCTGTTTGCGTCCAGTGTTTTGAAATTTCATGGTTATGTGCCTTGGGTTGGTTTGTTGGTTCTATCGTGGATTTTTCAATCTAAAAACTCATGGCCGTCAGTTCTAGAAAATTGTCTTCAGTTATTTCTTGATGATTTTATTCCCCTAGTTTTGCCTATGTTTTTCTTTCTAGAGGTCCTATTATTTGGATGTTGGATTTTATAAATAGTCTTTTGTCCTCTTCTGGCCAAATCTTCAAATACAAGACATATCAAGGCTCAAAGATATAACAGCTTTATGGCTAGAAAGAGTGTAAACCATATAATGTAGAGGAGTTGGGGCCATCCTGTATCTCACCAAACCAAAGATGGTATGTGAAAAATATGGTGTGATGGAAAAAGCAGTGATTTGAGGCAGAAAAATATATTCCAGCCTCAGATGTGTAACTTACTAGTTTAAGGATTGTGTGGTAGATTGTACAAGTGGTTGCCAACAATTCCTTCCACTCATGTCAATATATGTCACTTCCTTTATGAACAAGTGGAATCTATTTCTCGTTCTCTTGAATCTAGGTTAAATGACTTGCTTTGACCAGTAGAATACAGAGAACTAATAATGTTCCAGTTCTGGACCTGGCAGCTTCCATTTTCATTCCTGAAAACTATCAACCACCTTGCTACAGAGAGGACCTTTTGGCTCTTCCAGACTCTATTTGGGTATCCCTAGCCAATGCTAAATAGACCAGAGATGAGCTGACCCAGTGAACTCTCCCCTTTGTAGAATCATGAACAACTGGTAGTTGTTGTTTTAAGCCTCTAAGATTTGGAGGTAGTTTATTTCCTAATAATAGTAACTGAAACAAATTAGTACCCAGATATGGATTGTTGCTCTAATGAAAACCCTAAAATATGTGACATTGACTCAACTGTAGGCAGTAACCAGAGAGTGGATGGATGGTAAGTGGAGGTTGAAAGGGTGGTGAGGAAATTGCTGTAGGAGGTTGGAGAAGCGGCAACCTAGGTTATGTATTGGCAAAATGTTTGACATTACCGTTGCCTGTGGTAACATGAATGACAGAAAATATGCCCAGTGAACTCTGAATCTAGCCAAGGAAATTTCTAGGCAGAATCCTGAAAATGCCAATGGTCTTTATTTAACTGCTTATGATAAAGTATAAGAGGAGAAAAATGCACTAAAGAAAGCTGTTTGGTTTTCAAGCAGAATTGTTAGGCAGTAAGATTTACAAAGTAAGAAATGGCCTCAGAATAAAGATCAATTCATGTGTGACTACAAAACTTTTTTGTTTTTAAGATTTGAGAGGGGGCGCCTGGGTGGCTTAGTAGGTTAAGCATCTGACTCTTGATTTTGGCGGGGTAAGTGATCTCACGGGTTGTGAGGTCCAGCCCAGTGTTGTCTCCAGGCTCAGCACAGGGTCAGCTAGAGACTTTCTTTCCCTCTCCCTCTGCCCCTCCCCCACACTTGTGAGCTTTCTCTCTCTCAAATAAATAAATCTTAAAAAAAAAAAAAAAAGATTCCAGAGAGATTTAGTGTGGTACTCTGAACCCATCTCAGGTCTTCGAGGAATCTTAGGTGCATTGTTCTAGCCTGATAAGCACAAAGTAGAGAAGTCTGTTTTTAGAAAGAATAATACCTGTGAATTTTGGAGCATGGAGTTAAACATCATTAAGATTTACAGAAAACCCGTGATGTTTTTGAGAAAATTGTATTGGTTATAAATTATTGGAGCACAGAATGAACCTCAATAAGATTTATAGAAAATCCACATAGTTTTAAAGATAATTGTATTTTTTAAAAAGATAATTGTTGGCAAGTAATGCAGAGCATTTTCTCATGTGCGTGTTGGCCATGTCTATGTCTTCTTCTGTGAGATTTCTGTTCATGTCTTGCCCATTTCATGATTGGATTGTTTGTTTCTTTGGTGTTGAGCTTAATAAGTTCTTTATAGATCTTGGAAACTAGCCCTTTATCTGATATGTCATTTGCAAATAGCTTCTCCCATTCTGTAGGTTGTCTTTTAGTTTTGTTGACTGTATCCTTTGCTGTGCAAAAGCTTCTTATCTTGATGAAGTCCCAATTTGCCATCAGGGAAATACAAATCAAAACCACAATGAGATACCACCTCACACCAGTGAGAATGGGGAAAATTAACAAGGCAGGAAACCACAAATGTTGGAGAGGATGCGGAGAAAAGGGAACCCTCTTACACTGTTGGTGGGAATGTGAACTGGTACAGCCAGTCTGGAAAACTGTGTGG